>NW_010262107.1:0-69410 GCF_000690775.1 Eurypyga helias | reverse complement strand
AAATCCGTGTCTCTCCAGTTTAGAGTTCAGGAATAAAATAAGCTTTATTAGAAATGTTTTCCTGCAGAAGCATGCAGTAAATTTCTAAAACAGAAAATACATCTTTATATGTCATATACACCTGCTAGAAGCCCACTCTTCAAGCACTTGCCCAGAACTTCTGCTGATACTGGACACAACATGTAGGATATAAGTACAGCATTCATTTTAGGAACAGAACCTCAGAAGGCTGAAAGATTTCATCTTCCTGCAATTTGAATGTGTTCTGTAGCAGCTGTATCATCCCCAGAGCTTTTGCATCCCAGTTGGTAAAACTTCCATGGAACTTCATTATTTTTTATACTAATCACAAAGTACAAGTTATAAAGGTTTATATATTAAGTTCAAATCTCTTTTCTGATCTACAGTGCATGTATGAGATGAAAACACTGAACAGACTGAACGAGGCAGACATTTTAAAGGTGTTTAGACACATTGAATCGAATCTGTTAGTTCTCTATCATAGGACCTATGGACTACTGGTATAGGATTTATGAACTACATGTATAGCTTTTTTGTGCTTCCAAAAACATTTATAGAAAGAAAGGACCATGGGTATACACATGAACGTATTTATATCTCATTTATGCAACTGGCCTGAAAACGCTTTGTAGGTTTGTGGGAAAAAAAACAGCCTATCTCTGTGACTGACATGCTCGAGTAACCAAGAGACTAAACTATGTTCAAATAAACCACTGAACTTATTTCAAGGAATAGCAAAGCAGAAAGTGAGTTCAGAGCTGAAATGATATTCAAAACAATGAGAACTCTAGTTGGATTCAGCTGTATTCGCTTCTTCTCATATTCATAAAGCTTTGGAGGTAATGTAGGTAGTAAAGTCAAAACACTTATTTCAGGTAAATACCCGGCCTGCTGTGACACTCCAAGGCACTTTGTTCATCTGGTCAGGTGAACAGAAGCCATACTGTTGGATGGCTTGTCAGGTTCAGAATTGAAAACTCCCTGGAAACCCCAGCTTGTTTCATTATTCTCCTTTAAACTCAATCCACTTGTAATATTAGCTGGATATTTTCAAGCACAGATGTATTGCCCAAACCAGGTCAAGGACACTGCGGAGAGAACCTAGGATTTGGCAAATTCTGTTTGACCAGCACTGCAAATTCGAACAAATCAAAGTCTGTTCATGAATAATCTGTAAATACAGAAGGAGGCTAAATTTGTCAAACAAATTCTTTACTCTGCAGTGTTTGCCCAAAGCTACTCCCTACTCAAAATGCCCATTGGTCTCAGCTGGTGTACTTTATATACTCAGTATAGAAAAAAATCCGTTTTGTGAATACTGAGTTGCTATGAATTTCAGAGAGAATAAGTTTACTCCAAGCTTCTGTGCATGTATACATGGACTTGGCTTTGGTAAAGTGCGGGTGCTTCTGCAGTCCATCCCCTTTATTTATACAACAGCAACAATTTAACTTGAACAAAGGAAAGCCTTTCTGAAACAAAAAGAAGAGTTCAGCCCCTGTGGCTCAGCAAGCCTAGGACTGCTTCATCTTGTCTGACTTGGAGACCCAAAGGGTCAGTTGCCTGAGCCAAGCGGTCCCTCTCCATATTCTGTCTAATATGTGCTGGCATATCACACATGAGCATAAGTGTACAATGAAAACCACATGTGTTTCAAACTGACTTCTCTATGTACTATCTTATGATGGAAAGAAAGCATCAGCCTATTCCCACCTGTCAGCTGAGCCACAGCAACAGAACATAGGCAGCCTCTGAGTTCCTCCGTGATGCAAGTGAAACAAAACATACTACACTCAATATTCTTGTTTCTTTTGTTTTCATTTTGCTAATGCTTATCAGGGAGTAGGAAAACTAATAATTTTATTATTTGCAGTTATGGAGTTCTCCAATGCAACAGAAGCTCTAAATCTAGGCTGGAAATGTATTGCTCCAATAAAAATAGAATCCATCTCCTCTTTCTCTTACTTCATTTCTGTGAATTTCAGTAGAAAGTGACTCTCACTTTGGGGTAGTATCCTTCCCCTCTGTGATCCTTGGATAATTTGGGTAATAGGCTGATCTAGTTAATTAATCATAGCCTACTCTTAACGTCTCACTAAACCTTTCATGGACTTCTCATATGGTACTTAGCATAGCTGTTCAACTGGCAGAAAAAAGTCTTATCTTCTTACCTCTCCCCAGAGGCAGATAATGTAGTCTCTAAAACCAGCAAAACTTGCAGCAACTATTGGAAAACTACATAGGATGTCATAAGATCCACAAGCAAACTTCTCCCTGCTAGTTTTCTGTTACTGATTGAGCCTTGTTTTCTGTTTCTTTTTCAGTAACAAATGGTGACTGATGAAAGCTTTTCACTGCAAATCAAAGGCATTCATCCATTTTCTGAAAAACTGGGGGAGTGAGAAATCCAGAAATGCTTTGCCTGAATCTGTTCTTCGGAAGAACTCGGGCTTGGCCCAATGTATGTGTTTGATCAGTATAATATATTTTACCCAGTCCATGAAACTAAAGGCAATTACCTGAAGTTAACTTAGTCGTTAAACAGAAGTCTAGCCCCCTGTTTTCTTTGGTTTGGCTCTGCCACTGAGGTTTACATTTTCAAAAGTAGTTTATAATTCTGGAGGGGATCTCTAAAATATCAAGGGCCCTTGTGTTTGGCAAGCAGAAAATAAAAAGCACGTGCAATCAAAGAGCAGATTTTAAGGCTGCTCTAAAGCTCCTTCAAAGCATTGCCACTGATTTCTGTAGTCTCTGGGTCAATTGCTCAGGCCTTTACTTCGGTGCATATCGGTTGGAGACAGATGAAATGAATGATCTGGACAGGCAGCGCAGTTAAGTGGAGCTGCAGGTCAGAAAATTTATGTTCTGACCCTGCATCTGCCACTGATGTGAGCCTAGACAAATTATTACATCCCTCTCCATCTCAGTGGTAAAATGGGATGATACCCACCTTTTAAGGCATCGCACTTGTGCTCTACCAGTGGTAATCATTCTATGACTAGGAGGCTTAATTATTTGAAACACTTTGAGATGTAAGATGCTCTGAAAGTATGAAGTGTTATCATTAATAGTAATAATGAAAACGCAAAAAGAATAATTTTCAGTAAATTAACATAGAACCACAGATCAGTTCATCTTGTGGGTTTTAAGCGCAGCATTTCTTCCCGAGGGCTACAGTAGGATCTTTCCCACTTCATTCATTTCAGCCAACAGTTAGGTTCAAATTGCCTTTTAAATATTTAATAACTGCTTGGGACATTTTACTTTATGGTAATTCCACATCATGCATCCCAGGGCTTCTAAATTCAGCACCAGGTTTTAGAACAAACAAAGCCAGTTAATTCCTGTGTGTAGATCACATGACCCTCCCTTAATGTTTCCTGGAGGTCAAGTGAAACATCCAGAGGAGATTTTTTTCATTTTTCACACCCTTCTTCCCACCCACCATCAAATCAAGCAAAGCTTCTCTTAATCATTATCAGGGAGACAAAAAGTTATAGTGTGGAGCAATGGACCAGAATTTCACACTCCATTTGCACGATAACTCTGAGGGCTGCTAATGTGCTGTTTGTTTTTTAGCAGGCATCTCGGCAGCCATCACTGAAATGCATTTTGGCGCTGCTCCCAGGGCAACTTAACTATTTATGACAGCTTGTCTTGAAGTGCCTACATGAACATTAGGATGTCCACGGCAATCTGCAAATTGACCCATCCACATGGCATTTGAGATCAGATGGAAAGAGCTTTAATAATGTAATGAAGGTTAGGGTAGATGTCATTTTTAATTTATCTTTTTTATTCATGCTCCAGCAGCAGCTCTGGTTTTCCATCCCATCTTCCGGCCAGGATATGTCAAATTGTGAAATCCTCCCATATTAACAGATGATAATGACCTGACTCAGACGTGGACTGTCTTTTATTACACATTCAGTCAGACAATAAATGGGAAATATAAACTCCCACCCTGCGTAAACCATTTTCCTCCAGAGACTGAACCTGCTACACCAGACCCAGCTGTTTGCTTATTGTCCAAGATGAGTGATGGATGAGTAATTTAAAAGACAGACATTCTTCATGACAGCTTTCATTTCTATGCTGCTCCAAGGTTCAGAGGTGGATTTTATTCTTCAACCTTTATTTCAACTTTTTATTCTCTCTCTCAGAAGCAAAGCTGCCTAATAAAATGTCATTTTCAGACACGCATAATAACAGAGAGGAAGAAAACAAACTTCGGCACAGACCCAACTTCAGGCCCCAGCAAGAGTGAGGAGTTATGTTAGGGAGATTCACTGGGGTGAGAGAGGTCACAGCTCCTAACTCTGTTGCTGATTTATTCACGGGGCAGCTGGAGTTAAGTTACCTCACCTCGTTAGGCCACACTTAAAGAAGTGTGTTAAAGAATTTATGTGCATCAGGAGCTGGGAGAGAGGCAATTTGTTACAGAAAGCTATACCAGAGAAAGATGCAAAAAAAAAGGGCATTTCAGCTACTTCCCATCTTTGCATCTTTATTTCCCTTCACTTGGTTTGACTATAAATATTTTGTGTAGCTATTGGTTTTAAAAATACAGCTGTATAGTACACACTGTAATCTTCTCTGTAACCCATCTCCTTAGGTGATCTTTATCTTTCTCTCTCTTTCTCCCCCACAGGGCTAACAGCACTGTCACCTCTTCTCTTTGCTAACATCTTCCATTCCATGGATACCAGTTACCTTTTCCCTCCAACTCTCAAACTGATTAGCATAATTAAATTAGGTTAGAGTCACTGATCCCAGCTTGCACTCTGTTTCAAGTTTGTTGCTTCTGTTCTAACATGCAAAGGGGTTTGAGTATCGCAAACTTGTTCATTTTTCTTACTATCAGTAGATGCTAACAAAAAACTATCTCTAAGTATACTCTTCTTTATAATCTGAAACCACAAATCTATACACATAGGACTGTATAGATATGTGTTTTTTAAAATGTCTGTATAACATCCAGAAAAATGCGACCTCAGCTTCAGTAAGACTCCCAGGCCCTATGGTGATGCAAAAATGTTCGTAACTGGAGAGCTACAGAGGCCTTCAGGAATAAATGGGATTTTATTAGGTCCTTTTGAAAAAAATCCACTGTATAGATCAAGGTGTAACTGGTTTCAGAGTTAGGATGTAGGTCTGTTATAGGGAAGCAGAACAGCAATGTCCTCTGAGAAGGTGTCTGTCCAGATTAGTTGCTTTAACCTGTTACCCCTTTGCTGTCATTGGTACTACTCTACCATTGCTAACATCACATGAAACATGAACAGGCTTCATGTAAGTGAGACAGCTCAGTTTTAGGAAATGTTATGGTTAAATGCTGAACAAGAAGTCTGGACTAGTTTTTCCTTTCTTGTGACAAGAAGGCTTACACTAGTAATCACAGGAGCTGGGAAAATTTAAGGGAAGGGGGTAGAATGTGTTCAAGGGCAAGCACTACTTGTAGATCAGCATAGCAGCTTGCTGTGCACAATTAAAAGAAAAACAGTCAGAAAGCAGACTTCATGGCAACAAAAACCATTACTCAAAGAAATGCATTGGTTTCGCTCTTCAGAGAGAAACAATTTAATTTTATTTGCTGTGGAAAGTTTAATTTACTCCTGATTTCAAGTGCACCACAAAAGGCTGAGCAATAAACAGCCCTTCATGCCTGAAGAAAGATGGCAGGAATTCATGAGAGAAACCCTCAGCTGAGGCAGGCTGAGGTGACAAGAGCATGGACAGGGCAGGGTCCCCTGCTGCCACCCTCCTCTGGGAAGAAGCAGCTCTGGTCAGCACTCTACTACTTTGTGTAACTGAAGATGTTCTTATACAACTGCTGAAAAAATAGTTCCTTTTTTTTACACAGTAAAATTTCAGTCTCTTCAGCCTAGCCTCAGAATGGGATAATAGCAACAACCATTACATCTTAATTTGACACAGATTTCTTGCATAAAGTTTCTCTCTGTAAAGTTTCACTGCATTCAGTATCCTAGAAAAAAGCACTTGTGAATTACAGTGTTGGTCTGGGGAATGTCGTCCTGGAAAGATATTTTATTTTGCTTCATTTCCATTTGGTTTTGCTTGTTTGTTTGTTTAAAGACAGATGAACAAAGAACAAGCCACAAGGTTAAGAAAGGGAAATTGTCGTTGCCTTAATCTCAGACTTTCGACAAGAGGTAACGTTTCTAGTGATTTAGGATGGTGGAGGGAATTGTATCTTCTGAGAGAGAATATAGATTACAAAACATTCCTTCCTTGTGGCTGCAGACATTAGTCAGCCCCAGCTTACTCAAGACAACAGCAAGGATTCATTCCACAACTGTAATCATTCACAAAATAAAATGTTTGTAGTTTTGGTGGGGTTTTTTTCCCCCAAAGGACCTGATCTACTGTCAGTAGCCTCAGCAGTGAAGCTCTCGTTGCCTCAGGAATGACTACAAAGAATTTGTCCCATTCCTGTTCTTCCTAGACCCACAGATGCGAGACCAGTTGTGTCTGAGCAGCATTCTTGAACTTAGCACCGATATGAGTTGCAGTGGTAAGCCAGTTTTCTTTGGTTGCTTCCAGTCCACTTTAAAGGGAAGTATTGCGTGACAGCCTTTGGAGTTTTTATGTTGTTTTTTACTACCGAGCCCTTGCCGCTCCAGAAGAATCACTCCAGAAGGGTAACTGGGAGCTATCAGCTCACTGCCCATTCTTCTATCTAATGCCCAAAGCTGGAGGGGATAAAGGTAGAAGTAGTAAAGAAGATGTTGTTTCTCACATCTGCATAAAGTTTTAGTATCTGCAGGAAAGGAGTTCCAGGGTTTAAATCTACAGCACGTGAAGAATCACATCCATTGAAAAGTTTGGAGCCTGCCTCTTGGAAGTCAATGGACAACTGGCCTGCATTCACCCTGTCTGTGACACTCACGGTTTTACAGAACTCTGCCACATTCTGTCTCAAATCATACCTTCTCCAGGCTCAGAGATTCCCAGGACAGTCACTACTATGTGAAAACAATTCCAGATCTTTTTCTGAATCTTTTCCGATTCTGTTATATGCTTTGTGAGGTGAAGGGAATAGGGCTGCAGACCATGCAACTGCAGCATGGATTTCTATAGCAGCATAATGATGCTTTGTGTTTTGTTCTCTGTATCTCTCTTAATTGGCCCTAACAACTAGATTGCTTTTTAGATTGTTACTCAGCACTGAGCTACAATTTTCCTGAAACTTTTTATTATGACTCAAACATCTCATTCTTGCATGGTCACAATAAGCTCAAATCATATAAATAATTCATCATTTTATGTGATCAAAGGAGCTATATAAGTGGGAAACTTTTTCATCTCTCTGAAGCGTACTCACAACTTCAGCTCCAACATGCTCCAACATAGTTTCATGGTTTGATCTCGTATTTGAAGGTCATTCTGATAGCCTAGAAAATGTACAAGTGTGTAAGTAAATAATAGATAAATACTTTAAAAATTCTTTTTTAAGTTCATATAACATTCATGGAGAATAAGGGCTGGCAGTCCTGGGTGAAGATAAAGACTACTACTTACAGAATGTAAGCAGAGCAAGCCTTCCTTACACAGCCTGCCTCAACCAGAGCTGAGTGAATATTTCAAAAGTAGTATTTTAGGTTCCAGACCTACATTCTCATCAATGGAAAAAAGGCCTGATACCTGTAAAGAATCTTCATAACATCTCTGGGACACTCAAATATCTGCTGGTAGGTTGGGTAAACATTCAACAAGCTCAAAAGAATAGTCTCTTTTTTCTTTTCTGTATGCAGATTTTCATTAGGAAGCTATGGTTATCAGCAAGCTCAAGTTCCTGTTACTGTCAGTGTGAAATTAGAAAAATTAAATACTTCTGGAGCCAACTCCAGAACTAACTAAACTAACAGATTCCATCTGCATGTCATCAAAGTTAGGAGTAGCCAAGTGTAATGCTGACTCTCCCACCTCACAGCATTTGTGAGTCACCCTGTAGACATCACCAGTGTTTTGCCTACCTTGCCTCCATCACTCTGTTCCTTTTCTGTAATGTATATTATGCATCAAACCTCCCTCACAGCTAGTTCGGTAGAAAAACACATTATTTGTGTGTGAACAGTTCCCGCAGCCGGCTGGGTGTCGGTCTCCATCCACAGCTCCCAAGTAGCCAAGGGAAGCTGACGGTTGTCCCAGCACCGAGTCCCTGCAGCTAATCTCTTACTCAGCACTGCTTCCCTTGAAGTTCCCTGATTTTTGTGGAGATAGAGCTGCTTGCTTCTACACCTTGTTTTTAAGTTCCTTGCAAATCTGAAGGCAGCACTGAAGTTCATAAAATTCTCTCTGACGACTTTTTTGAGTCCAGGTGAAAAAAATTAGTTCAGTGTGTTTGTGTGTGCACTTACTGGGATCTGCAGAATTTGACAATTTAATATTTTATAAAATATAGGTGTATTTACTGGTTTTTTATATTGACAATGTCACAATTTGCATGAAGGCTATATATATTTATAAAACTGGAACTTAGTATACAAACAGTCATGAAAAATATTTGAGTATAAATGTTAAACAAACTCTTACAATCCCATTTCACAGTACAGTTTTGTCCTTCCTTAGTTCATGCAAAAAATCCCTTGCATTTTATAATCTAAAATCCAAAAGATTATGACATCTCACAAAAAAAAGAAACAAATAAACAAACAACAAAAAAATCCAAACCCACTAAAATTTAAATGCTCTACTTAATCTATTAGAAACCATATTCTTTCAGCTGCTGACAAGCCTCTGCAGACAAACAGTGGGGGGAGGTGAGGAGGGATTAAACACTGAAAGAAACTGAGATGCCAAAAGAAATGTACAGCTTGTGTGGGGATCAGGGACTCTTTTCTCCACAATGTGTTCATAAATTTTATCCTGAATGTGTATCATGAGCAGAAAGTCAAGGATTTAATACAGCTGGCAGTCAGCCAGCAGCACATTGGGAAGGTTTTATAAGAACTCCCCACACACCACTCTGCTGGTGCACCTCAAATTGATCTGCAGAGCCCCTTGCTACATCCATTCCAGCTCCCACGTACACAGACCTGTTGGCACGTCTCAGAGGAGCCTTATGCAACACCTCACTATTCCAGCCCAAAAGGTCACCAGCGATTCTGCCACATGCACCATAATTCTGAGTTTCTTCTGAAACTCCCTGCAGCCCCTTTTGCTAAAGCACAGCTCCTTCATGCCGACTCCCAGTAACTTGGTGACTTTTCATCCCTGTCCCTTTCACAGCATCTAATCTTGTTCCTTTACTTGTCAAAGGAATAACTTTGGAAACCACTCACTCTGGCTGAAATTGAATCAGCAGCCAGCTCTATGTCCTGTTTAGAGTCACTTGAGCCATTTAGCCTGTAAGAACTATTAATCTCATTCTACCTGGAATTCCCATGAATTCTCTAGCCAAGAAGTTAGTAATTAAAATTAATACTGAACGCATATTATATCTTACAGTACTGAAATGCTAAAGTGATGAAGGCCATATAAGCAATTTGCAGATCTAAAGGGAATGCTAGCTAATATGAGAATGAAAGCTGAATAATATGATATGTTCTGACAAAGCTGAGCTTGGAAGTTGTCTTGTTACTTTAGGGATGTGTTCTGAATGTTTCCTTAACCACAGGAATATCGTTTATGTCAAAGTGCCAGTTTCAGACACTCAAAGACTGACAAACACCTTGCAGTTAGTTCCGATGACTTCAAGAGAGGCACAGATGGTGGTTTGGGTTTCTGAGCCGTGGTGAATTCTACTGTCTGCTCAGTGAAACAGAAGATACTGCTGAAAAAGGGACAGGAAATACTAGTGTAAATAATTTGTAGCTAGTAACGGGATCCCCCCTGTACTGAGGGCTAACTTTGTTTCATTGGAACTCCAACAGACATCACCCATTTAGGCATGGAGAGATGAAAGTAGATGTGCTTCCATCAGCCCTGATTTCTAGGTCACCCAGGTTAAGGTGCAGCCTAATTACAGAGGAGATCCTCTTCCCAGTGGTGGCTGAGCCAGAGAAACTTGGAGGCATCAAAGCCAGCTCCTTGTCTTAGGACATGGTTTCCAGCTACAGGGTCACATGGTGATTACGTTTAGCAAAGTTGAACGGAATGCACCTAGGCAGAAATTAGAATATTTGAAGTGGAAGTCCTCCTGAGTGATGTTTTGCTATAAGGAATGATCAAACTTTTTATTTGGGAAAAGAAGGAAGCATCTTCTGAGTTTGAGAATAACTCTATAAGAAAATAGAAAAGGAGAAAAACACTTGCCATGAGAATGTAAAGATTTGCGAAAAGAAAAGACACCAGTATTTTTTTTCCCAGTTCACAAACAAGTAAAGGTTTGTTTCAATATTTTAGCTTGGAAATAAGCATATAAATAAATTATAAAACTGTACGCGTTCTTTATAATGCTTTCATATGAAGTTTTAATAACAATTCTATTCTTCCTGCCTTTCTTTGCCAGTAAAACCTGTCTTTGGCCAATGCATGTTTTATTATTATGAAAAAAGCAATTAGCTAATTAGAAGGGAGAGCTGATCTCATGTCACTGAGAGCGGAATGGGAAACAAATTTCCTTCTTATGAGCAAGCACCCAGAAAGGCTGAACACCAAAAGCTGGAGGTAGCAGAATCTAGTCTCCACGCACTAGTAGTTTTCGCTACCTGGATTTCCATTTTCCAGTCATCTACTCTTCATTCAGCCTCTTCCAAAATCGTTTCTTAGTTCCATAGAACACTGGTCCCAGAAACATAAATTTTGTTATTCATCCTCAGGAGATAGCTCAGCTACTTCTTTATGAATCAAATAGTGGAAAAAAGATTCTACATGAATCAAACAGGTTCCCAAACCTTCTGATAATTATATGATAATTATCTGGTGTTCACGTGTATACACCAGCGTATATATGTAGTGTGTGTACCTGTAACCACAGGAAAGCAGTGCCCTTTCATGGATGATATGAGAACAATGCAAGACTTTTGTCACCTTCCTTATTAGTTGAAGATTCTCCTTCAACTCCATGCTTAAAATCAGTCAGTTCTTTCAGAGCTAGATTCACACTACTAGTGTCTAGGCTATGTTCACAAAGTAATACAATTTATAATGATGAGCAAGCTTGAGATTATTTTGTTCACCACAACAAAGCCACCACTGGAGGATACCCTGAGGAATGCAAAGGAAAGCTGGAAAGCCTCCTAGGAAAGGAAGCAAGGAAGAACACTGGAAACATCAAAGAAAGCTGAATAGACTCAACTGAATTACCTGAAGTGAAATTTTTACATGGTACAAGTAGCCCCCCACAAATCTAGCACAGTATCTGTAGACCTTGTAGATCTGTCCACTTGTAGATCTTACTGAGGTACAACATATTTTCTACCACACAGCTGGTTCTGTTCAGAGGGAAAATGCCATCTACAGATTTCTAACATCCATTCGGCCATAAAAGTTCTTTGTGGTCTCCTCAGTCAAATACTGACTGCTTGAATGTGGTTATCTTACAAGATCTGATGAATGTATGCTGCAAGACAGCACTGCTTAAGAATAAATGTTTTTTATACTGTTACAAAGGCTACCAAGGTTGTGAGTTTTCCCAAAAGAGAAACTGTCTTTACAGTAACGATTGTGAAAAAATCCTGACACATGTTAAGGTTTTATATCATATCTTACTCCACAGTATCATTCAATCTCTTTAAAATTCCCCACTTGCCTGCTTGTAATGTTTTTTACAGCCAGCTCTGTGAGAGCACTGTCACTTCCTCTACGGCCTTTCACCTTAAGGCTGTTAGTAGCCCCTACTTGAAGGAGCTATGTGAAAATTAACCTATGTGTACACCTTTCCATGATATGATTGTCAACAGGGACTACCTTAATGCACAAGATTTCTCATTTATATAGATCAAACACAGTGAGATCAAAGGTCCATGCTCATTTCTCCTCACACACCATGCTAATTAAATCAGCTCTCTTTTGTTAACTAACTGTTATTCTGGGGAAAACAAAAAAAAAGCAATACTGAATTTGATGAAGTGGTGTGTTGTATGTCAAGTGTAGGCTGGGAACAAACCTTTTGTAAGCTCCATCCTAAGACCTGCAGAGTGCTGTGACATACCACCCAAATAAGTAGCACCAATGAATCATACGAGTTCAGAATGATCCTCGCAGAATGATACAATTCTTCATCCCAGTGACATTATTGATTACCTTTAAGAAGACATTTAGCAGGATAAATTACTTGTTGTTATCTGTGAATCAGACTTCTCACATTCTTGGGCCCCAAATAAATACTCTTAGATTTGTTGGTTATTTCAAGATCAATATACGTAGTCTCATAATAGCAGAAAATTAGTTCATCAATAGGAATTGACCATTGCATAATCCCAAAATTGCAGCTATGCAGATTAAAAGCAGCTATTTTGTGTGTGTGTGTGCATGGGTGGGTAGGTAGGTGTGTATTGCTTTAAGAAGACTCCCTCTCTGATGTGTCTGATCATGAAATTTTAAATTTTCCAGTCCAGTGCAGACCAAGCCTAACATTGCTAAATATGGTAGAACTGAAAAAATCAAAGTCTGAGATTACACAGCCAGAGGCTTTGAAACTACATTTTATTTTCTGGATCTCCACTGCACTGAAAAATCAAATATATGACAATGGAATTTTCTTGGGACCTTTTTCCATGAGTGGGCTCCAAAAATACTCCCTTGGAAGGGATCACCCCTTTGTGCAGAGTATATGCTTTGCTATGTGGGGTAGAGGGAAGGGAAAATGAAAGCGGGAGAGAATCAGTGTGAAGAAGAGGAGCTCTCTTTCCCAGAGAAAACATTAAACTTTCAACATTACCTGTGAACCCCTCTGTGCACCACTGACTTGGATAATTACTTATTTCCACTGTGTCTGCTTTAGAGCTTTATATGAACATAGCATGTGAATGACAGACAGAGAGAGAAGCCATCGCTAGAAAGAATATTATGCAGGTTTTTCCTTTTCCTGAGCAATTCATTATATACATCTTCCAATTATCAACCTTAAACTTTTGTCCCTGTTTTAAACAGAATGAACAATCTTTATAACTCTATGTGAAAAACTAGAATCTGCTTATTAAATGCAGGATAATATGAACTTGTGGATGATTACCATGTCTTCCATAACTGATAAAACACTAGAAAAACAATCATTCAACTTAGTGGTTCAAGAACCATGAAAAGCAGGATTTAGATCTGAGTTCTTATTTGTAGTTTTTATCAGCAATTTTATTCACGTAAGCGTATCACAATAGGTCAAGAAATCTTCTGGAAGAAAGGGTTTGCAAAATATCTGGGACTTGTTCTTTCTCTTTGGACGTTGCTCTGGGGGCCCAGGAACAGATGCCGAGTTTCATGAGGAAAAAAAGTAAGCAGGAAAATTTTTAGAGCATTTTCAATATTCCTAACACATCAGATGGAGTCGTGATTGAGACTGAGTTGCAAATGAAAGTTCAAAGTTTAACTTTGAGCATTAGCAAGCCAAAAAAGAAAGTTCAGGTTGATACAGGAATTCATAGGAGCCTCACTTCAAAGGTTCAAGGCAGGGATCTTCTTATGCCCAAATCAGTGTGTTTCCAGATGAGATCTCTGAAGTAAAACATTCAAAGCACCTAAGGACTTTCTGAAAAATGTACCTCTAATGACCTCAATTTCCAGTTACCTCTAAATACAACACTGTAATCTGGGAAATGCTTAAAATCAGGAGCAAAATTAATTATCTGCAGTTTTCTACCCTATTATGTACTGCTGTGTACATTAAATGGGTCAGAAACGGGTTTTTTTCAGCAAAAAAGAGTTTCACGAAATAAAGCCCCATACAGAGGATATCCTCCAAATGGGGAAACCATGTCAGTGCCAGCTTTGAAAAGTCCAGAGGTTGGTAGTGTCTTCATTCTGACTAGTGGATCGAGACTCAGAAGAATTTGTTTTTCTGAAGTTGTTCCATTGCACTGTAGATAATGATACCCATTGGCAGAGATACGGGTACTCAGACAGCTCACATCTGAGGTGACTGTCCTAACCACCCATGCCACATCCTTGACTTAATGTCTAGTCAAATCTTTTCTTGAGTGTGGAATACCTCCAAAAAAAAAAAAAATATTGAATTTTTTTTTTTTACCTCTTTTGAGGACACTCAACTGAGAAATTATATTCCCCTGTTCCCTCACACTGTGATGATCCAATTGGATCAACAAGCAAGTGAATTGGTTTTCTTTTCTCACTGCTGCTGTCCTGCCCTTGGTTCAGCAAGCAAACCAAGAAGTCAATTATTTGCACAGGCCCATGTGAAGTTTTTCACACCAGGAATAGTACTCCCATTTCGCTGTCTTGCTTGTCCTCACAGCTCTTCCTTTTGGGAACCGTATTATGGCCTCATAAAACTGTAGGATGTTACTGAAATGACTTAAATACAGTGGCTATTAAAACAAGTTGGAGCACTAATTGAATTGCTTCTTCTAGGGGATTTTTCCATTCAGAAAGGTAAAAGGCACAGTCTCCTTATTGTAGCTGTGTCTGCCAATGTATACACAATGTGCTTTCAACCAGATTCGGTAGTCCCTCTTTCTATACAAGTAATTACTGGTCTTGCAATTCATTTTTATGGGCATGCATAAGAGGTTTTTATGAAGTATTGAACAGTATCAGTATCCACAGAGTTCACTCTCCAAAACTCGGAGTAATTAACTGGTCTCTCTTCACCAAATATTATTCATCCTACTGCAATGAGTAGCCACCAGCTGGAGACCAGACATTGTCACCCCAGCTCTTCCCGGAGCTGGTTTGTGTGAGCACTCAGTGACCAACTGATTTTTGAGGGCACCTGATGGGTCCAACCTTGGTCACCTAATCCCAGAGTGCCACCATCCCAGGGGTCTGCATAGGTTAATCAAGCTCTGAGCAAGTACTGAGAGTAACTGCATTAAAACCCTGAGAACCATAAAATAATGAACAGCAATGAATTCCTAAAAATAACATTTCTTTTTGCATTGAGGAAAGAGACCTGCAAAAAAGGCAGAATCTGAAGCTATCCTGCAGTCTCCCCAGAAGCTAAGTAAAATGCAGATTTCTGAAGAAAACAGGAAAGGAAAAGTTAAATGTCCATACCACCTTGACTCAACCTTCTTCCCGTTCAGCAGTTCGTACATACTGTGCAGGCTGGCAGTCTAGCCTTGAACGAACAGAATAGCAATCACCTCCACCAGCCGTACACTCAAAACCACAAAAGAAATCCCACCTGTCAAATGCTACAGCCACTTCACCTCTTTTTATAACCTTTCACATACACGTATATGATGCCAACTAGCGTGTCTCTCTCAAGTGCTCATCATTAAAAGCCAGGGTGGCTGTTGACAGTCCTTGCAGCAATGAGATCTTTGTGTCCCAGGGTTGATATACATCAAAGAACATGTATTTTTTCCCTTTGATCACAGACACGGGTATCAGCACGAGCTCACGCCCCCTCCTAGTAGAGGTCCAGAATTCCCCTTAAGAAAGCGAAGCCTGCCCGGGAGGCTCCAGCGAGGAGAATGTGTACACCTGGTACAACCGACAGAGATAATTTCTGTTGGCTCTTACTGCCTGGTCCAAGGAAGCAAGTTAAATCTGCCTGGACATACCCATTACAGGTGTATTTCTGGCATTCAGTGGATTGAAAGAAAACAACTGTTTCCTGATTTTCAGACATTTTACCAAATTCGGTGCCCTGAATGGTCTCAGGACACCTTAGCACTGTGTAAACAGTTAGTCACCAAGGCCCTCAGCAAGAGAACCCCCCTGCTGCTTTGAGCCCATAAAGCTTGCCTTTTTGCCTCATGACTGTTAGAAAAAGGAATCCCCTTTTCCTCTGCATGTTTCAGGTACAGCGGCAGCTAAGTCGCTGTGGCCACAATTCACTATATGGCATTGTTTACCACCCAAGCGCGTGCTGATATGCAGAGAGGAAGTAAAGCCCCCGTAAACTCACTACTCATTCCCCATTAATCTGTGTCAGTATTTGTGCTCATGTCTTCATAATTATTCATTATGTAACTTCTTTAATGTAAAGGCTTATCATAGGAAGACTGACCAAACTAAATGCATGGTTCTGGAGTTTCTCTAAATACGTGTTCTACAAGTATTTACTTCAATTTATAGCAGAATTCTCTTCATTCTTGCTCAAAAACACTTAAATTGTACACATCATGTACACAACTGTCTGATCTTAGTACTGCTGCCTTTGTGGCCTTCACTCTTCTACCATTTGTCATTCATTCATTGCATCTTGTCAGATGCTAACATGCTAACAGTCAAACTTTTCATGCCTTTGTGGCCTTCACTCTTCTACCATTTGTCATTCATTCATTGCATCTTGTCAGATGCTAACAGTTAAACTTTTCAGAACAAAGACTGTGTCTTCTGGGATGCCCCTGTGTAGCCTACCACAATCGGTACCTTCAGGTGCTGCTGTAGCGTGGCCAGTAATCCAGAGTGTTTCCAGCCAGCGAGATAGGATATCTGACATTCCTGGCTCCTGGCTGTGCATCCGGGGGAGTGCAGCATTCAGGCTTCCAGTTCAGTTATGGGTTCAGGTGCAACTGAAGCAGTTCTGGTCTATACCTAGATGGTTCAAAAATTAGTTCCATAACCATGAAACAGTCAGGCAGTGTTCGCCAGAAAATGGTATTTTAAAAAGGAAAGCTCATGTGACAAACCTGTATCAGGCAAGTCCCTGGTAAGGAATGCCTGTCTTTAGTCACACTGCTATTCTGAACCAATAGTAGGAGACATTTGATATTTTTTGGTCCTGTGTGGGTTCAGCAAAGGCTTCAGGCTAACAATTGAAGTTCATTCCACTTTCAGAAAAAATAACATTATCAACCATCTCAATCTCAGAGTCAATGTGACTGCATTTGGTGCTCTATCCACCGCCCTACAGAGTCACCAAACCTGTCTTGGAGAATACAGAAGAGTAGAAAAAATGCAAGATTTTGTGTGAAACTGTTTCTGTTTCACAAAACTTTGGTTTGGTTTGGTTTGAGTCTCAATAGGAGATGCACGTAGATGTGGCAATGACTATTCTGACCAGTTAACTCACACAGTCTGTCTCTGCACCATGGAGGTTGCTTCTCTCCCTTAGGGAACTGGAAACACACGTTGTTTAGAAAGCAATAGAGGGAAAGCTCCAACCCACAGTGCACTGAAGCATAACGAATGGAATCTCATTAGCCACATCTGTCTTCAGGACAGCTCCAGTACTAGGAGGAGGTTTCACACAATATCAGCCTTCTTCATCTGGATTTTGAGTAAAATCAGCAGGACCATCTCTCCCTTAAGCAAATTCAGATGTCTTAGACAAAACAATTTCTTGTACATGTCCCCCTCTATCCCTGCCTGGCACCCCTACCCTGCAGACAAGGGCAGAATTAATTTTACATTCTGCATTCACAGCAAATAAAGAATACAATGTTCGCTCTGCATCATTTTCATCTTTCATCTTAATTATCACTGCAAAGACTACAGAAATCATTATCTTTATGATGATGAACGTCCAATTAGCATTTCCCATATAAATTTCAGATCATAAAGGAGGCTGTAATGAATAATGCAAACTCCTAATGGTCTTTTTTTTTTTCCTAGCTGAAAAATTGAGGTGCTTAACAAAATGAAATTTAATCTGAGCCATTTTGAAACAAGTCAAGAACTTTAATTACTTGACAGGAAGGGAGGAAAGAAGAGACTGAAACTAAATCTTAAAAACGGCCATATTTTAAAAGACCTTGCTTTTCCAACCCATTGCTCAAGCTTTCTCCTCCAGATAGCTAAACACTTGTCTGGTTGTGCTCAATAAGTTTTAAACTATTGTGAAAGCTGGTAGAATCAATTTCTTTCATTAGTTATACTATTTAGTAAATCGAAAAATTATGCCAAGTAAACATTCTGCTGTCTCTAATATAACATTTTAATTGATTCCCATCCACAGTACTTAGATGTAGAGTGAAATTGCCAGTAATTACATCATTGCCATTGCAAGGCAGTGAGAGACACAACACATCCCTGGTGCTGGTCGAGGTGCAGAGGTGTGTGTAGTGATATGCCAGTTGGATTCATTCCTCCCGGATGGTTTTGGGAAAATTAATTCAGCTGGCAATTTTAGAAGCATCTCAAGTATTATTTGCACATAGGATCTGCAATTACAAATGAGTCATGGGGTCCATATGGTCTAGTTTGTCATGTCTGATTATAAATGGTAACTATTTCCCTGAGCCAGGAAAAAACCAGACCTTTGTCCATGTCCTCCTATCTAAGCCTGCAGATAATTGTAGTAACACAAAGCAAAACTATACCTGGTCCAAAAATTAAGTAGGGACCAGCTGGCTAGTCCTTTTTGCCTTTTTCCCCCCACTTTCCTTCTTTTTTTTTCCAGAAAAGATGTATGCCTTCCTCTAGCCCATATGACCTTAAAGGAGCTCTTTCCAGGAGGATTTCTCTATGGCATGAGAAACACACACACATCCCTCTCCTCTCCATCTTTCCCACCCTTCACAAATAGGTTTCCAGATACATTTTTCAGCTTAAATAGCTTCTTGACAAGGTATGAAAGTAGAAGTGCTGCTTTGGGTCTGTGAAGTGTAGTGAAAGATTTGGCAGCCTTGGGATGGTCTCCTTCAGAAAATGCCAACATTTCAGTGGGGAGTCATGGTAAAATATGCCCCTCAGAAGTAATTCCTTTACAACATAAACTTCCCATTTTATAGCAAAATACTCTGTTAATTACTAAGCAAATTGCTTTTCTGGAAAGGTGTTCTCACCTGAGAAGAAGCTGCATGGTCATATGTCATGTGACTTCCTTTAGTCTCTTCAACCTTTAATCTACTCAGGACATGAAACAGACGTCTAACTTTGACACTGCATTCATGACATGGAGTAATTACAGTATTTTTTACTTGGCTTTGATACTGGTAAAGGCCAATTGTCCCAAATCATCTTGTTGCCTGTAACAATTTTTCCTGAGCGTTTTTTATTTAAAATTCATTTTAGGCTTTCTAGGGTCCATTAAGTGAAGGATTCTAAGTGACATTTGTGTGTTGTTTTGTTACTGTATATAGTATGATATAGATCTAAGTCTAATTTTAGCATATGTGGTAGATGCATGACAATGAATTACAAGACCCTAATATATCCTGGCTACTGGAACTTCAGATGGTGTGTTTATTATTCATATAAAAGTCTAATCCATTTCCGAATCCTACTTTAAGCTTCATCTGAATCATGTCTAATGGAACCAATGATTATTATTCATCTTAAAAAGCATTTCTTCCTATTAATTTGCGTAATAGTTTTCACTGGTTTCCATTTGTTTTTCTTCATGAGAAAAAAGCAGGGAGGATTATCTGACTGACTGTCATCTGCTGTCATTATTTCATATGATTCTTTTACTTTTCTTTTCTGTAATTGTTGAATATGCCCTGTGTCTCCTTTCTGAGGAGATTTTTATATTTCTAATATTTTTTTTAATGTCCTTTTCCCCATCCTTTGTATATGCATTTGGATGCTGAGCAGTAGAGTCCATCGTTTAGGTAATTATGAATTACCTCACTCTAGGATCACATCCCTGCTACACTAGAATTACACAGCACAACTGCATCTTTCCTTCAGCTTATGTATTCTTCACAGGAAGGAGATCTGTGTTTTGGATGCTCAGTGACAGGTCTACAAGAGACTGAACTGCACTTAGATCAGAATCATACGTATGATACAGTTAACTGGGATCTACAGAAACTAATTGATTGATTCCACATCTTCAGAATTTAGCCATAGGGATTCAATTAAAAATAGTGAAGTTCTGTTTATCATTTTCATTTCTTTTTAGATTACTATCTAAGGACGCTGTGCAACTTTGCTCTATGCTTTTTTGCCCACTATTCTATTTTAATGAAGTTGACAGAGAAATAGAATTATAAAAGATTCAGATTTTTCTGTTTCATGAAAACAACTAGTGAAGTATCTAAAGAAACCCTATTAGTGCTATTTGAGAGGGTAAAACTGTAGCTCTCATTGAACACCAGGAAATCCATATGGGAAAGATGTTATAAATGCCTCAAACACAGGGAAGGAACAACACAGAAGAAAAACCTTGGCTGAGTAGTGCATTCCCTTAAGAACTCATTCCAGTTGAAACTGTTCACATTTTTCACATTTTTTCATGTTTATTACATTGTCACTTCACTCCATGCCCATACAGATTCTCCAGTGTTAATTATATGTTATAATCTTACTTTGTCTTTAGTCACTGAAATTAATTACTTTTCTGAATAAGGCCTCTGTCTCTATGGTAAGGTTTTTTTAACATAGGCCAGAACAACATGGATAGATGGGTATAAGAGAAAGGATGTTTGATATCTACAGACAAGGCATAATATATAACATCAACTTAGAGTCTGCTTATCAAATAATGAAGGAAGAGGGCTTTATAGGTCTATAATTCTAAATTATGCTCTCTTAAAAGCCCATCAGAATATATGAGAAGTTGGGACAGTTTTACTGCCCTAGCAGATAAATAACCATACAGTCAAAGTTCCTGATGGAATGTGCAGAAGCAGATTGATGGATGGGCATCTGCAGAAGCTGATTTTTCAAGCCAAACTCATTAAGAAACCTTAATAGTGATTGGCAAGTTCTTTAAAACATAAAGGCAAATAGGTGAACAGGAGTCTGCTTAAGAAGCTGTCACGTCCTTGATTAGGAGTGAAAGCCATGTCTAATATATTTTCTAGTAAATCTGCTTCTTGAGTAAAAAAATTTACCTCTTTCACACAGCAAACATAAATGTGCTCTAATGAATCCAGGTGTTACCTGGAACATGACACAATCTCAGCCTAAGCAGCTCTGGGCACCACCTGTGTGTGAGACAGTTTTGAAGTGCTTCAAGTCTACAAAAATAACAACTTATGGACTGTGCAGCCTAACGCTTAGAGCTGAGAGAGCTAAGAGCCCTTGGGTTTGTTTACACCTCTGTCCTCACTCTCCTTGCTTGACATGTTGTTGTTCAAGTCTGTCCCACTGTGAAAAACGGCCTTATTGATAAAGACATGCCTGTATTTTGATGGGAAGTTACATGATTCAACCAATCAGAGCCTGTTTCTATGCAACTGAAGCTGATGGAAGCTTATTCTTGACTTTAGTGGATGCAGGAACAGAACATTAAGGATTTTAATGTCCTTTCATCCAAAACACATAAGTGTACATAAGTATAAAGCAGAACACAGTGAAAGCTATTTTGCCAAGCATGTGGATACGGCACCGTATTCAGCATTCAGGTGCTTGAAGAAATCTTTCCAGTGACTTTATAAGCCATTTGTTCTCATAAGTCATAGTTTAATCATAGAAAATTGCTGGCCTACTGACAAATATTTTGCAGCTTTTTTCCCATCAGAATAATGTTCTTAAAAACAACAAAATGCCATTGTCTCAGTAATACCTTGTACCTTCCCTGGGCAATTCAGTGCCATTCACACATATATGTTTGAATAAGAAATGCAAAGAAAATTTTATAGTGGAGACAAGGAAGATAGTATAAACCTGGAAAACTAATGACAGGGGCAATGTAAGAAGTCTAGACCTTAACTGTGCATAAATTTTGAAATAAGTTGCCTCTGAAGAAATTCTCTTCCTAACCCCATCAACTAGTGGTTGACTCATGTTCTGGAGTGTGAGGATTGTGGATAGCTTTTTATTTTTTTATTTAATTGAATGCACCTGTGGATGTTTTCATTATCCATCTTTTAATTGTGGTAAATCATTGACACACTAACAAACATTTTGCTCCTTTATTCCCATCAGAATAATAGAGTCCAATAACTTAAATGTATTTAATGGTTTTCTGTCTCATGGAATGCCAATAGAATTTCCACAATTTTGAAACTATGTATTTATAGGAATAGAACATGGTGAGTGTTTAACAACACTTAGCGATAGCCTATAACAGAAAATGGTGTCTACTGTGTCAGTGTAGGAGGGCATGCACATTAGCAGATGGTAATTAGATAATCTTCCAGTAATTTAATAATTAAGATACAGTGTTAGATGAAAGGGGCTTACAGTACACTTTGGAGAAAGAATTTCTGTCCTGTGAAAAGCACCATGAGTTCTTTAATGAATGCAAGCAGTCTGGTCTTTCATTTTATATTTCATTTGGAAGCTCATACCTCACACACACCCCTCACTCTTTGCTTCCCTACATAAATCACATGTTTCTGAGGCAGAGGATCAGCCCAGTTTTCTGAAATTCGTGCCAGAATTCTTTGTCACTCAAGAACATAAACAATCTGGAGTAGGCCAGACAGATTTTTTTTTTCTGTCTGTCTAGAAAAAATCATGTATTGCAGAAATATCCGTTTCACAAAATTATATTAATGAATTGATTGCATTCATTCACCAAAATTCATTCAGTCAATGAAAACTTATTCCATTTAACGTGAAAAAAATGTTCATTTTCTAAAGCAGCTTCTAATAGTACTATCTGTCAAAAATAATTTATTGCCTGTAACTTAGCTATCATGAGCCAGGTCGTGAAATCTTGAGCAGAATATTTTTCTTTCTAGGAAATCCCATTTTCTAAACCTGCCATTTTCTACAAGAAATATCATACAAACTTTCAGGTATAAAATCTAAGTAAAATATTTTGTGTATGTCAGCCTGAATCTAAATATTGCATCCTCTTGTTCATGTTGTTCAAAAAAAGATGATTTGGGAAGGATTCTACTTTAACAGTCCAGAGCTAGAAATATATAAGACCGCATTTCAGGAAATATATGAATGTTTTGAGCAGAGTTCTCCAGTTCTCCCTAATAAACTAGAGTAGGATGCTGAAGAACTAATATAATTTCAGTCACATGAGAGAAATTGAAAGGTATAGTGACGTTCTAAATTTTCATTGCAAATCAAGTTAACGATTCATTAATAACCGCAATTTGTTCTCATAATAACTCAATGCCCAGTTGCCATAGATTATGTTGCAGACTCAGTATATATTCCCCACTGAAACAGGGAGCTCAAAATATGGTGCAATGGTAAATAGAAATCAGTCAAGTCAAGTGGCTGGAACCTGATATTTCAATATTAAGAGAATTCTAATAAGACTACAGACAACTCATCAACATGATTAACAGTCTGACAGCCTTTACTTCAGAATGAAATATCATCCTGGCAACACTCATAGTCAGTGATCCATTGCTTCTTGCTTTGTATTGGCAGCTTTGGCAGCTCTTTCAGTGAATTCAGGAATGAGTTTGATCCTTTGCCCATTGGATCTTTTTCCCATTACACCTGTCCTAGCCCATGTGAAAAACTTCTAATAACCGAGCTCAGCATCACTGGTAAGTTAGTCAACTGCTAAGTGCTTGGTGGACTATGTTTTGAGATTTGTCGAGAGCTGTAAAATCACTTCCTAGAAAAAATAGTAATTCCAATAATAATGAAAACAGTAATAGTAGTATCCACCTTTATATAGTTTTAATCTGTAGAAATCAGAGTACTTTACATGAAAAAAATAGTTTGATTGCTGTTATTTTGTGTTTTGTAATAACCATCCCAGTGCTCCCACTGAGAGAGACTTTTCTCTTAAAGGCAACAAAACTGAATTCAAGATGCAAATATTTATTCCGTAATAATGTAAATAAATAATAGCACTGCTGTGGTATAGGGAGAGATCAAAATATATGAAACATAAGAAACTTAAAACCCGGTTGACCAAGCAGAATTTTCAATCAGAACATGATGGTTACATGAGGTGGGTTAAGCATTACTTAGTTTTATTCTTTTTTTACATACATGTTTTCTCAGCTGATTTTTTGCCAAAGAGAAGAGCCAGTTATATGAAATCATGGCAGGAAAGAATGGTTTTGTGGTTTTGCCAAGTCTAGGAATTTCAAGTTAGCTCACGAAGATCAATTTCACTACAGAGTAGTGAAAGTAGTAAAAATTCTGTAAGATAACTTGCTCATCATCTTACATCTTACAGGTCTATCTGTGGGAAAACTCTCATTTTGATAGTCTACATCAGCTATGTTCCATAGCTTTCAAATCTCTTCAAAAGGTACCAAAACTAAAAAGCACCAAAATTCCATTGAGCTTCATCTAGACCTTGGAAGTATAGCCAAATTGAATCTTCTTCCTCTCTTTCTTCAGTCGTCTTTTCTATCTTCACTAACCACCATGTAAAATACTCAGTTCAAC
This sequence comes from Eurypyga helias, assembly GCF_000690775.1. Lineage (NCBI taxonomy): Eukaryota > Metazoa > Chordata > Aves > Eurypygiformes > Eurypygidae > Eurypyga > Eurypyga helias. Next base: position 45,146 of record NW_010262107.1, on the reverse strand, counting down.
TGTAATCCTATTTAGTAAACAAACAATGAACTTTTTGATACAGAAGTTCCTCACAAAATTCTGATTGTAAATGGAAACTGTAATTTCTGCGCTGGCAAACCTTGTGTTACCACTGGGTAAGTTTATCTTCCAGCTCTTCAAGTAGTCAGTCAATAGTACCCCCTGGGAAACTGCTCTCAGGGACAAGGGAGCAGAACGGAGCTGGCAGATCTTTAGGGTTGCTTTCCATAGAGCACTCTTTCTCAATCCCCAGGTGTAAGAAATCGGGCAAGGAAGGCAAGCGACTAGCATGGCTGAGTCAAAACCTGCTGTTCAGACTAAAGGTCAGAAAAGAAATGCACAGGCAGTGGAAGCAGTGACAGGTATCCTGGGAAGAGTATAGGGATGCTGCCCAGTTGTGTAGGGGCGGGGTTGGAAAGGCCAAGGCACGGATGGAGCGGAACTTTGGAAGGGATGCAAAGAGTAATATGAAGAGCTTCTACAGATATGTCAGCCAGAAAAGGAAGCACACACCCGCAGTGAGCAAGACTGGTAAGCTGATAACACCAGACAAGAAGGCAGCCGAGTTACTCAACAACTTTTTTACCTCAGTTTTCACTAGCAACTTCCTCCCACACCTCTAAGTGGATGGACTGCAAGATGGGGAATGGGGGAGCAAAGTCCCTCCCACTGTAAGAGAAAACCATGTTTGTGACCACCTGAGGAACCTGAATATATATGTCTATGGGACGTGACTAATGGTATCCCCAAGTCCTGGGCAAACTGGCTGATGTAGTTGCCAAGCCACTCTCCATGATATTTGAAAAGTCATGGCAATCAGTGAAGTCCCTGGTGACTGGAAAAAGGTAAACATTGCACCTATATTTGAAAAGGGTAGAAAAGAGAAACCTGGGAACTACCAAACTTTCAGCCTCATCTCTGTGCCTGGGAAAATCATGGAACAGATCCTCCTGGAAGTTATGCTGAGGGATGTGGAGGACAAGGAGGTGATTGGAGACACCCAGCATGGCTTCACCAAGGGCAAGTCCTGCCTGACCAACCTAGCAGCCTTCTGTGATGGAGTGATTATTTCAGTGGACAAGGGAAGAGCTACAGATGTTGTCTATCTTGATTTCTGTAAGGTCTTTGAGATGATACCCCACAACATCCTTCTCTCTAAATTGGAGAGATACGGATTTAATAGGTGGACTGTTTGGTGGATGAGGAATTGATTGCCTGATTGCATCCAGAGGGGTAGTGGTCAACAGCTCAATGTCCAGATGGAGATCAGTGATGGGTGGTGTCCCTCAAGGGTCTGTATCTGGACCAGTACTGTTGAATATCTTCATCAATGACATAGACAGTAGGATCAAGTGAATGCTCAGCAAGTTGGCAGACAACACCAAGCTGAGTGATGCAGTTGACACACCTGAGGGATGGGATGCCATCCAGAGGGACCTGGACAAGCTCAAGAAAAGGGCATATGTGAACTCCATGAGATTCAATAAGGTCAAGTGCAAGGTCCGGCACCTGGGTCAGGGCAACCCCTGGTATCAATACAAGCTGCGGGATGAAAGGATTAAGAACAGCCCTACTAAGAAGGATTTGGGGTTACTGGTGGATGAAAAGCTGAACATGAGACAGCAATGTGTGCAGGCAGCCAACCGTCTCCTGGGCCGCATCAGAAGAAGCGTGGCCAGCAGGTCGAGGGAAGTGATTCTGCCCTTCTACTTCACTCTGGTGTGACTCCACCTGGAGTGCTGTGTCCAGCCCTGGAGCCCTCAGCACAGGAAAGAGATGGACCTATGGTAATGAGTCCAGAGGAGGTCACAAAAATTATCAGAGGGCTGGAACACCTCTCCTTTAAGGACAGACTGAGAGAGTTGGGCTTGTTCAGCCTGGAGAAGAGAAGGGTCCAGGGAGACCTTATAGCACCTTCCAGTACCTGAGCAGGGCCTACAGAAAATATGGAGACAGACTTGTTAGCACAGCCTGTTGCGACAAGACAAAGGGTAATGTTTTTAAACTAAAAGAGTGTAGATTTAGACAAGATATAAGGAAGAAATTTTTTATGATGAGGGTGGTGAAACACTGGAACAGGTTTCCCAGAAAGAGGTGGTAGCTGTCCCATCCCTGGAAACATTCAAGGTCAGATTGGGTGGGGCTCTGAGCTACCTGATTTAGTTGAAGATGTCTCTGCTCATTGCTGGAAGGTTGGACTAGATGGCCTTTAAAGGTCCCTCCCAACCCAAATTATTGTATGATTCTGCAATTCTTTGATCACATGCTTTTAAAATCTGGTATAGGTCATAAAGGCTGTTCATATTAATATGAGTACTTCCCAAGGATTCTAAGAAAATCTGGAAAACGTGTCATCCTGGATGATATCCAGAAGTGTATAACCTTTGCAGAAAATTTATTGTGGCCTATAAAGAAAAACTTGTACTGCATATGATTAGCACAGAATTCTCAAAATTGTTTTCCTTAGGTGAGCAGTGAGAAAGGTTTCTCTGTGTCTCATTATTGTCAGCTTCAGTGCTGGTAAATCACAGAGTTTCAGTATGTTATTGCCATGGAAACCGACAACTAATACTGTACATCTAGTCTTTCTTAACATATTACACTGTTTGCAACGTCCTTGTTCACTTCAGGAAGTTTAAGAAAAGTGCTAACAGAAATATCTCCAGATTGGTCCCAATATGAAATCATGTTCGGACCCAGTTATTAAGTTGGTCAGATTCTGGTTTTTGGACACCCACCCAAAATGCAGTTTTTGTTTCTGAGCCGTATCCATCACTAAAGCTTTAATTTAAACCTGACATTTTATCTGTGTATTTTTCAGGATGCTTCAAGAGGGGAATAAATTATTGCATGTGTATTCTGTCTAGTTTGTTATCGTTTGCTGAATTTATTCCTGGCTTATTTGTCATCACCTTTAGTTACTGTCCACAGTCATCATGCTTTGCAGCCCTAGAGGATTCAGCTGGCATATAAATGTGATGCTGCTACACCCTCGTTTCTGCTAGATAACACGCACATGGTTGTGCTGTACCAATAAGCAACCTGCTGCGTCCACAAATTTGCCATGCTTCAGTCTGTTAAAACTTTATTGGGCACAGTACGGAAACTCAATTAATACTGGGAATTACAAGGCCTAATGTCACTCAAGTGGCATCCAATTCTTTTTTCTTAATACCTTTTGTTCAGCCCCAGGCTAACCTAAGAGAGTGGGGCCAGTGCGCTTCCCATTCCAACAGCCCTTTTGTAAGGAGGTAGGGATCTGCTTGAGAGTCCCGGTGTGGAGGCCACTGGCATGGCAACAGCTGTAACCCTTTCACTTTTTCCCACAGCAGCTATGTTGCTGTGATGGAAGCTAATGAATATTGAAATTTGGTGTTTGATAGATTTTGCTTCATAGTGGTCCCATTCAAATTACTCCTCTTTATGTCTTTAACAGGGCTTTATGTTGGGGGTTTTTATCCTTTTTTCCTAGGATCTAGTTACTTGATCTTATAAAAAGAAAATGATATCATGCTAAATAAAAATCACCCTAGGTAGCATCTGCCCTTCACTTTGTAACTATAGAATACAGCGGAATAATATATTAAAGAAGAACTCAAAACACAAACACAGCCCTCCCCCAACCTTATCCCCCTTCAGAGCTTGACTGACTAGACCACCTTAATACAATTCTATTCATAAATCTGTTCAGCTGTCACAGGGAGAGTGAACGCAGCACTGCCATCACCTCTGCCTGATGGGATGGTTAGCAGAGTACTCCTCACCACTGAGCTTTCAACCAAATATCCAAAATGGGTTCATTTCTTCCTGTCTTATACATAGAAGTTTCTGCATACTGGAAAGAAAAAAAAAAAAAAAAAAGGTAAGTTAAAATGCAAGGAATGAGTCGCACTTTAGCTTCCTTAGAGCAAAGAATTTCACCTCAGAGAATATCACTGTACTGTAGTCATGGAATCATAGAATCATTTGGGTTGGAAAAGAGCCTTAAGATCATCATATAACACATATTCCAGAAAATTACACTGTGAAAAATTCCTGAATTGGTTGAAACTACATTTTTTATCATCGTTAGGACATAGTGCTTGGGGTGGGTGGTTAGAGAAACAAAGAATAACTTTTTCAGACACACTAACAATAATTGTGTGATACTGATTAAGCCCAGCTGAAAACTTGGTTCCATGGGATGTGCAGCATTTCAAGGGAACAAGAGCATTGTTTAAATATACTGTAGTTTATAGGTTTGTCATATGTATAAGGTCTGAGATATCTGTAACACATAGAGTTTGTATTTTGCATTGATTTAAAACTTTCCCTGATTGTTCCCCTACGAGCTCGTTATTGGTTCAGCTTTATGCTACTCATTCTTTTCCAGGAGCTTATTGATTTCAGCAGCAGCTGAAGTGCAAGGTTCTTCCCAGGGTCTTTGATTGAAAGCTGGTGCCTATTAATAAAACCTCAAAGGAAATGAAAAAGCATCTCAAGTTTATAAAATCTGTGCATTTATTCTGAGGTTCTTGATACTTCAGGTAGAATTCTGTGTCTATTTAGAGCTCTAAAATGTCACCAAATAACTCCTTTTTAATGGTAATTGATGGCTGTGTGCCATAAAATGTGCAATACAGCTATTAGCAGTTTTGGTCCTGAGATTCTTCCTAACAGGGTTGTGAAATGTAGAATAGGTTCTGTTGTCCCTATCCTCTTTCTGAACTCTCATGTACTGAGAAGTTATTTAGGTATCTAAAAGCTTAAGCATTATTTATTTCCGACATAAAATAACATGATTGTAGTAACTGACTGCCAAATCCTTGTCTTATGACTTAAGATACACCTCAGTGTCTTTTTTACATGATTTGGTTTTGTGTACACAATTTATATGAAAATGCATACATTTTAAACACATCCACGCACTTTTGCAGAGGTGTAATACAAACTTCAAAAAAAGTGGGGTTGCTTACTGTTGATGATTCTAAAAATGAACTGAAAATTTCACCCACACCCATTCAGTTTTTAATACTTCCTAATTCTGACTGGCAGAAAGAACTGCAAAATGTAATGCTACGTGTGCAGGGCTACCAAAGACAAAGTATCACATGGGTAGGTAAATAAACCCAAAATTCAGACAGCCGCCATTGCAACTGCTACTGCAGTCATCCAAGCAGGTGGACTGTGGGTCCATCCATCTGAGACCGGCTGGTGCTGGGCTATCTTCAGCCACTGTCCCTCTGCTTTTGTACATGGGCCAGCCTGTCCAACCTGCATCCTTCACATAAGGACTCTGCTTACCCCATTCCAGCAGGTGGAAGAAGAAGGAGGCAGCAGGGGCAGTGTGAGGTAGCGCTGGCTGAGAGGAGCTTGAGAGCAGGCTTCAACACCCAGGAGAGGTACCTGTAAGTGTTCCAGCTGAAAGGCTATGTGCCAAAGTGACACATACTCTAATTTCCCGGTGTGATAGCTTTGGCTGCAATTTCAGTTCTAAGAACTGCTGCTCATTCTCCTCCTTACCCCGATATCCCATTGGGCTGCTCAGTAACCATGGCACACCTTTTGGGGTGCCTGCGCTATAAACCGTATCAGTAAAACCTGCCTGTAAAATAATCTTCTGGGACAGGACATAAGGCTCCTCCTTATGATGGAGATCCTGGAAGGTTCCTAAATGTCCACATGCAGTGGTTCCAGCCAAGGCACCTCTGTGGAGGGCCCTGTATCTGGAAGGTAGGATGAGGAAGAATTAATCGAGCAGCAAGAGCTCCTTCTAAAATTTCTAAGCAAGGTCAGAGAGGGTAATATAGCTGTGAAATTGGTCCAGGAAAATAGTCCCTTGGTTGCCCTCACCTTGGGTTTCGGTACAGAATAAGCTTAGAGCAATTGAAAGGAATTTTGAAGCAGCAGCGGGCCCCAGAATGCGGATTTTTTTTTTTTTCCCAATTTTTCAAATTATATTCAAGGTAAATGTTCTAATTGTATCTTTTCTATCATCTCAATGAGAAAGCAGACTTACATAAACAGTCTGAGCAGCTATGACTTAGGAACAACTGCTGACGTGTTATGGTCATGCCACATAATGTATGTGCCCATACACACAAGTTTGAAACTTAGACAACTCCTTAACACTACTTTTCTTTCTTACCTCTGCAGACTTCTTTTTCATTTTTAAGGTAACTCTAGTCTTTTTACCAATTTTCCCAGCTTAAGCTTTTCTTGATGACGTAAAATGTAGTTAATAAAGTGATAGTGAGAAGCTACTGAGTAATCTGCCCAAGGCATTTAGCAATAATTTGCTTGTTCTATAACCTAATAACCATTTTAGCTTCAGGGTACAATAGAACAGAAGTGCTAATTCAGTAGTGTTAAGGGAAGACTAATTATACTGAGGACACATCCTCTTCTGAGGCTAGTCGCTTGTGACCTATTGTGAAGCTACCACAGAAGAGCCAGGCTCTCTCCAGCGCTGAATTATTCATCGCCTTATCTGCTTCAAGGGGCTGATAGAAGCATTGTTCATACAGTTTTACTCAGCAGACTCTGGCTGCACTCTTTTTGGCACAATTTTAGAAGAAGTATTCAAGACATGAACATTCAGATAGGGAAACAGAGATTCATGTTCTGTGCCATGTTCATCTGATTTTCAAGCAAGTCAGAACACTTCCCTGTAAATGAGACAGAATGTGTGAGGAAACAAGGGGAGGGAAAATCTCCTGAGTTAGTGTGTCCATGGGTTGTAATAATGGGCTGCACTAAGATGAAAAAACCTGTTCAGATATAAGGGGAGCCCAAAAGCTCCCCTAACTCCATCACCTAACAGGTGTGTAATAGTCCTTTTATTTCATGAGCCATTGACTGTCGTTATTACAGGAAGCCAAGAACTGTACAAACCAAACAAATGTTTTCTGAAATTGGATTTCTGTATTAAAAAAATAAAACATACATTACCAATATTCAAGTAGAAAGCCTAAATTGTATCAGCAGCAAAACAGGATTCCTTCACATATCATCAGTTTCCCTGTGCAGCCCCTCTTACATGAGAAGGAAATTCAGTGTCTGTTTACATTCAGTTCTTGACTCCAAAGCTGAATCTAGTAATTAATGTACAGTTTTGCTTCATTTTAGGAGATTTGAGTGCCCATAAAAAAATTTCAGATGGTGCCAAACAGCCATAATACAGTAACACACTTAATTACTATTAGCCTTGGATGAAGCTGAAATGGCAATAATGAGGAAGAACACTCTGTTGTACTGCACTGCGTTTAAGCCACCCAGACTCAATTATGCAACTCTATTCTCTGTAAAAGTAGAAGAAGCATAAGAAAGAAAGAAATCTTTCTTCCCCTATGTATCATAAACTGCTGTGCTGGGCTTTCTATTTTGGACCAACTGGTATTTAAGGCCTTGACCATGCAGAGTGATTTAAAACTGATGAGTTGCTTCACGTTTTCATACACACTTGAATTTGAAGAGGATGTAAAGTGCTGGGCATGTGCAGATTTTACATTCTAAACCTGTTAACACATTGCATACAAGCAATTTATTGGTGCTGCCATCTCAGGCATCACACTTTAGCTCAAGCAGTTCTTACCACAGACAACCTGAAATGAGAGCCAGGCAGGAGCAATGGTCTGTTCCTCTCAAACCTCACATGCTGCCTGGAACTGTCACAATGAAGGAGCTGTGTTTTTAACACATGCACAATTCCTTTTAAAAACATACTGGCTCAGGCCAAGGGAGTAAAGCTACAGAGTCAGTCTGAAAAGAGCTCCAAATTGAATGGAAAACCAGCACAATTCAGTCTACTAGAACTGTTTTCTAGTTCAGCTAAACTGAATTTTCCTGGTGGAACTCCAAATGTAGAGGCAGAGGAGAAGGACTCTGACACTCTTCCATAATCACCTAGCCTGAATATAGATATAATATTTATATCACAGTACTAGATTGGTCAACACATTGTCTGGATTGGGCTGATCTGTTCTAAAACATGCCTCATCTTTAAAAATGAGCTAAATTCTTTAGCAGTTGTAATCATACAAATGCACCTGTCTGAGTGTCACCCCGTGTTCCAAATATAAGCATTTGTATTCATTAGAGTTCAGAGAAAACCTCAAAAGCCAAGGGATGTCTACCAAGTGTTGATGTGACCAAATAGGCACCAATCCAGCAAGTAAAGCCCTGCCAGTTTTACGTCTCTCTCTGACAGAGCAGACCTGCACTTCACTGTGAAAGCATTAAAACTCTTTCTCATTGATTTGTTTGTTTAGTTTTGAGTTTGTCCTATCAACAGATTCTTTGGCAGCCTCATAATGGAACAAGGTGCTCACTAAGAGAACCAGCGGAGAGATCCTCTATGAATTTGTCAGGGTGATGGGAAGGATGGTATTGCATTAAAGAGCTGCTTTCCAGTTGTGAGAGGACAGCGGGTGCTTGCTTATGCACATAACTCTCATGAACAAAGGCAATGGTATTTTATAGGGAGATCAATAAAGGAGCTGCAGCACAGAATAAAGCAGACAGTGTTCGTCTGGTTTTGTCCACCTTGAGTGACAAAATGCCATCTGCATTCTGAGACATTTATGTCAGGGTAACAAACCAGTGTTATGTCTTCGCATCTTGATGCCACACTGTTACAAATAAACACATCATAAATGTGAATGCTGTTGCATTTCACCATGTACTGCACAGTGGGAACTACAGGTCTGAGCATCTGCCATTACCACAAAGGTGGGGCTAGGAAAATATGAGGGTCAGAATAGAAACCCAAGGATGTATTGTTCATGGTTCAGTGAATGGATGAATATCCCCTTCCCTTGAATCATCCAGTGTTGGATTTTGCCAGGTACAGGTTTCCCTAAGAGGGTAGGCTATACAGAGGTTACTTTTCCATCTGTAAGCAGCAGAACAGCAGATGCTCACATGTTGCACGATGCAGTCTCAGCTCTGTAGCCCCCTACTTAAATCAGAGATGTGTGTGTTAGGAAGAACACATGATGGACAGAAGCCTGAATGGACAAAATAAAATCTGATGTAGTTCAATCTCTTCTAGTGCAGAATCTCTTGAAAAACTAGTTAGCACCCATATTGTCCCTTATCATGAAAATCCTAATGAAGATTCTTTAGGAAAGTACCTGTATACAAGGGTAATATTAAAGGGTCAGATTAATTGTCCTTGTGCGTGGAAACAGACCTATGAGGTCTACCTTGCAATTCAAAGGATTCTACAATTAGAAAGCTCCTGTAGTCTTATTTGATCTGTACATGAATTTGCATCACTTTGATGTTTTCACCTAGATAAGTGCTCTGCAGCTGGAAACTTCTATATCCATTTCAGTAAACACAGGTTTAACTTTATGGCCAGAAAGTGCCAAGCACTTCACAGTTAGTGCAAAAGTAATGAAAGGCACACTAACGCTTCTACTGTCTACACTGGATATTTAACTACCACTGTCAAAACTCATCTGTCTTTTGTCCCGTTGTCTTCCACATACTTACAGTTGTGATATTGTTTCTAATTGCAGCACTGAACCTATCTTTAGCTGTTATGGGTACAGCCAGCGCGATATTGGTACCTTGGCTGACTATTCATGTTGCTGTAGCACTTCTGAATATTTGGGCAAATAGTCTGTCATGTCTCTAGATTCCAGGTTTTTCTGCCACTGCTCTTCTCCGTTGTGTCTTCCTTCTAATGGTTGTATTGGCATTTTAGAATAGGTTGCTGTATGATCTTTGTGTCCAGACAAAGGTTCTAGTTGGAGTACACTAAAGAGCCTTCCCAGCTTTTGTCTGTGAGTTTCCCTGCAAGGAAACAAGGGTCCATGGTGAGCTGGAGTGCACCCATGTCCTATCCTGAGGGTCAGATATGCTATAATGGCAGTGCACACTAGGGACCAGATAGGGCCATGTGCCTCTGCATCACAGTGTAGGTAACATCTTCCTATAGTGTCAAGGCTCATATTCAACTCCCTGCACACCTCAGAGGTAGCTCAGCCTCTCCTGGTACACGTACCTCCTGTGGACACCTGGGCATCTCTTAGAAAGCATCTCTCTATGACTTTTCTGTCCCTTTCTGCCACAGTCCTCTCACCACGTGTTTAGTTGGGCAAATGCACACCTAAGTCAGCTGTGAGGACATGTGAGTTGCTCTGTTCATGTTTTCCGCTTCACTTCTGTGAAGATCTGAACAGCTGATTTTTTTTGGCTTTGTTAGGGGCTTATATTTTTCCAAATATAGAAAATTTTTCATGAATGAAAATTTGTGAAGAGCTGCAGATGCATAAAGATTTATTGTTCTGGACAGCTCATAGAAAATAGAAACCATATCAAATAATTCAGCCAACCAGTCAGGCAATGGAAATTGTGAGCTCCCTAGTGATTACTCTAAGGAATGCTTGTTATGAACAACCTAAGCAGCTCACCAGCTGAATTATGTCCATTAAGACAACTCTTCCAAAAGAACAGCTGGAAAAAAAAAAAAGCCAATCAGTGAAGAAAAAACATCTGGCTATCTGCAATGAAAAAACCCCCAAAACTAACATCTTACATCTCCACTTCTTTCCTAGGAAGGCTGATCTTCCCTGACTTTCATATTCTACCAGTCACAGCCTGTTCAAAATGTAGCTAATGGACTTCATTCCTTGAGCGTTGTCTTGCTGATCTGGGCTGCAGCTAAGCAGAAAGCATTCATACAGTACATGCAAATAAACAAATGTTTTTATCATTATCATTATTATCACTATTAGCAGCAATATCATCATTATTAAGCAAGCTATTATTTATTTTTGTCACTATAGCTTTTAGAAGCTACAGCCATGGATTAGGACTGCACTGTACTAGCTTTATCCAGTCAAGCAAAATCCATAGCAATAATCTCCTTAGTTTACAGCCCTATTTACACCTGTGCCCAGCTCTGTGAGAGTGGGATGTCAGTGGATGTCTGCCTTCCATACTTGGTTTCCTGGAGAAACAATAATTTTGTATTTGACCTAAAAGTCAGGGGGACTCTAAATATCAGTGAATGGATCTGGAATGATTTTCACAAGAAAATCTCGCTGTAAATCCTTCACAGTGATGAACAGACCAGTATTTTAAGATGTCCACGCTAACAGCAACCCTTAATAAATTACAAAGCGGCTGAACAACCCAGAGCTGCCACTGCCAACCTGCACACTTGCGGCAGAGTGTTTTACTGCCAGATAAATGCTTATGTGGCTTTATTTATGCGAGGAGACCACGGCATCCTGTGAGAAGTAAATCACCCATGTCTATACCACTCCCTTCTCCATCTCCTCTGAAAAGAAGTCTCAGGGCATCAAGCACAGTGTCAGCCCCTGTCATGCTAAGAAGTGTTTGGGGTTACCCAGCACCGAAATTAAATGTACTAAGTCATATTATATGAGAAAACTGTGAAGATGAAGTCTCTTCTAAGAGGTCCTTCATGTCATGACATCAGTTGAAATCTAGGCCCAGGCACAGGTGTTTCCCTGAGGTCTAAGGTTGCTGTGAGACAGGGGAGGCAGTTATTAGTCTCCATAGCACTGTCCTCCACATACCTCTTGGCAGACTGTATTTGCACTGCTGATGATCACCCAGCAAACAGACTCATGAATCTAAGAACCTATCAGTGAAACCTCCTACGTTCAATTTCTTCATGATTACAGTGACATTTCCTGCTACAAATTCCGGGTCCTTGGGATAAACAAATAAAAATGTGAGCTTTCTTGTCCATGTTTCCCGAATTTGCCTTGCCTATTCTGTTCAATTTTAAACCAAAGACCATGAGCTAATGAAGCAGTTAGCACCTGACAGGGTATGGCATAGACCTGCAGTTAGCAATACACTAAAGGGTAAGCAACTTCAAAGTATCACACATCTACTTCAGGATTATGCACACATGTGGCTAATTTCTGAAGAAAAGCTTACAAGCTTCTGTAAATTGTGAATCTGTGTCATAGAATTATAGACTAATAGGGTAGTTCAGGTTGGAAGAGATCTCTGGAGGTCTCTAGCCCAGCCACCTGCTCATCGGAGCATTGGCTACGGTGTTGAACCAGACTCCTCATTCAGGTCTTGAAAACCCCAAGAAATTTTCCTGTATTATATAGTGCTGTGCAATTCTGCTACTACTGTGAGAGTGCATATTGACAGCACCTGGCAAAGGTCTACAGCCAAAGAACAGAGAGTATGTCAGTAGAGGTAGAACATTGTTTTTCTCATCCTGAATCCTGTCACAAAGTGGGACAGTAATTATAATGGGTGCAGCCAGGAACACGCTCAGCATATTCCTCCTCTTCAGAGCAGGAAAATTAAAGGAATTGGGAACCTTATAACCAGGAACTCACACTGCATGGCCCCATGACCTCTCTGAGCCTCACTTGCCCCCCATGTATCATTAGCCTGACATTTTACTACCTCATGTCTTAAGCCATAATAAAGACAGTGTGCTCATAGCATTAAATGAAAGCACCACAGAAACGCAGTACTACTGATACATTTTGGGGCAAAGACTAACTTCATTACAAAATAAAAACATAGTCATAATATCAAGGAAAAAAAAAAGGAAATAAAGCAGAGACAGACACAGACACATTCTTCCACCTTGGTGGCCTGGCCTGTCTTCATTTGCAAGTCACATAACATAGTAGGTGTCTATTTGACTCCGCTTTATATGATATGCACTAGCAACGAAGTAATTTTCCTTATTAAATGCTGAGAACTTATGTTTCTCTACAAAATGCTTCAGTAATATAAACCATCAGCTCAGAGAATATGTGACCAGGATACCCAACACCTTCCTCTTTCATCTTTATAATAACCTTAAGACTCTCTCTTTCAGCTTTTAACGGAGTAGAAAGGGACCATATGGCTTTCCCCAGATTTCTTTAGCATTTCTCAGTGGATATTTATGAAGATTACAAATAGACAACTGGGAGGCAGCTGTCATATTCAAACATTCCATACTTTTCCACCACAAAAGAGAAACAGCCAGGGTATGCAGAAGGAAAACCTGTTCTTCCTTCTTCTGTTCTTCTCTTCCTTCTGTGTTCAGACCATCAGGCAGGTAGTCAGGTATCAACCTGATAGGTGTCACATAAAAACAACTGGGTAGCAGTGAGCATTTGGAAGAGTCAACTAGTGATAAAGTGCAGAGTTGAAATCACCTACTTCACTCAAAAAAAATCTACCTTTGAGAATACATTTCATTTCTATCTTTTCAGTGGTCCTGCAGGACATTTTCAACTATTACTGCTTTATTTTTTATGTTGTCTTTCATCCCAGATGATCTTCAAAGGCACATCCAGCTGCACAAATACCTTCATCTTTGCTTGTTATGAGGTTCTGCAACTATTAAATTATATGTACAAATGATGTGACTGCTCAAGGCAGGAACTGGTATCCTGTAATAATTATTATCAGAATTTGACCAGGCAGATTTATTTTTCTTCAAAAGTTTAGATATTCTCTTTCCACTGTCTTCAAAAGGAGTTTTTGACTGTTTCCTTATTAGCAGAGTAACCTAGCAAACTCCTTCTTCGGACTTTGGCTTTAACAAGTTTGAAATAGGTCCTAGACGAACAGTAAACATGGATTTAAGTCTTGTTACTAATGTAGATTTATTTAACCCCATTAAACAGCTGGTCACACAGACCAGCTTTCTTCCTGGATTTCAGTTAAGGGACCTGAATGACCCTCCAGCCAGTTGGATAAAACAGCTCAGAGTGTCCAAATGGTAGCTAATAGACACCCTGAGTATCTATGAGATGAGTTAGCTGGGTGTCTCGTATCATATTATTTACCCAGTTGATGCCTATGTGACCAAGCTCTGTATTACTACTTAGGGATATAGTGTTGTTCTCTAGTAACTCGATAATCAAGCATTTTACCTATGTAGTATCTTCAGATTGCATGTACATATGTAGTTTATGTCCATTAAAATCATATTGATAGGATTGTGCTGTTTCTAAAAATCCCAAGTTGCCCTTCCTACAACTTCAGTCAAGCAAACACATTTACATGTCTGGATACCAGCACACTGAGATACCAAAACCAGGTAGAAAGTATTTAATGGTGTTCCTAAAACATATTCCACATTGCATTTTTTAGACTTAAATTCTGACAATCAGAACACTTGCTGTCGTTATGTAAATATCATAATGAATATTCATTTGCATGCAAATCAGGACAGACATTGTTTGCATTAGAGTTCTACATTTCTGCACTTCTAACATGGATATGTATGATTTTGCTGATTTTCCAAACTGAAACGGTTTGGTACATTTTATTCTTGGTAGTCACAGAGGACTAAAAAGTTTGTGAGGAAACCAGCACATAGATCGTCAATAGTATTGCTGTTCTCAAAAAGTAGTTTTTCCAGTTAGTAGCATGCAGGCAAGTACCAGCCTATCAGATCTAAGATGCAGTTTTAAAGCAAAGCATTTTTTGTATTTGTCAGATGAGCAGATTTAATTTGGAAATACAGAAAGGCAATAAATATAGAACTCCAAAACATTTGTGACATTTTTTCATTAATGTATGCTGAAAGGGATTATTTTCTAAGCACCTGATGTATCATAATATTTCTCATTTTACTGACTTACAGAAAAATGGCAAATATTTTACTGTTTACAAAAATATTAGTCCTGAGCATCCCTAGCAACTTTTTCTTCATTTGATTTAAGCAGAGTTCCTACACTCAGAATGTCACTCATAGGTTCTGAGTTGCAATTCCCAAAACAATAAGCAAAGCAGAGCCAGAAATACCAAATGTTACACTGTTAACCCACAGGTCACCAGTTTTCAATGAAGGCATTCAAAAATCTAACTTTTCTGTTCTGTTAGGGAATATGAAGAAACGGAGTAACTCTGCAACAGAGGCCAAAAATCTTTGCAATAGAGTCCCCAAAACATGGGTGATTATGTTAGGAACATAATTATTCTTTTAAAGGTTACAAAGTAATTACATCTCTAATTTTGTTTGAACATAGATTAATTCACTCTGCTGAGATCCATGAGAAAAGAGTGATCCCTAGAGTTCCTTAAGAAGTGTTGGAGGAATTTTAATTGCAAAAGATCATGTGAAGATGTTTCTTCCTACAGAATAAATAAAATTATGAAAAGTTACTAGAAATGTTGATGCTCATTTGGAAGGATATAAAATGTTTGCCCCAGCAGAGTCACTTTGGTGGGTATAATTGCAAAAAAGAAATGAGTTTTTCTAAGCAGATTGTACTGGGTATATGGAAAGCCAAAAACACTAGTCTCAAATATCCTAGTAAACAAGATGGAGATACTTGGAAAAAAAAGAAAGAACTTGTTTTCATGGGCAGTACAGCCTGAATGCGCATGCTTGAGAAGACAAAATGATAAACTAGGTTAGGGAGTCCCATCTTTAAATTGACTATAATCCACAATTGCCATTTGTCTCAGTATTTCAGTATATTATAATATTTTTTTCTTTGTAGCTACATCTCTCTGTAGCAGTGAAGTGCATTACATTTCACCATGAAAAGTAAGAAGAAAGTAAAAAAAATAATTATTTCCAGTTACACTGTTAACATCCAGCGTACGTTTTAAAGATTTTCACAGAGCCAGCAAATACTGTAAGAAGAGAAAACACATAATTCATTTCTTGAATTAAATTAATGTTTTCCTTTCTTAAATTAATCTGGGAAATCCCCTGGAAGAGAAATCAGGCACACAGACACACATTTTTAAAGACCCGAGCTATTGCATTTGCAGACTAGTGTGTTGCAAATAATTGGATCTCCAGTGCATAGGGTACAGGTCGACCAGCTAAAGAATTTCCAAAGCCTTGAACAGAATGTTAACTTGTTGTGGGTTAAGTGGGAGAAATTTTTTTGTTGATTTGCTTAGTGAGCTTCTTTTCCCTTGTGTTTTTTTCTAGATTGCCCACTAGGACAATGACCACACAAAGCTATTCCTGTCCTGGACAGAGGAAGAATGACAGGTAAGTCTTTTCTATTATATAAGAAGAACATGGTTTCCTTCTGCAGTGGCAAGTACCTTCTTTCCTCATTTAAAACATAAAAAAAAAGAGTTGCCCGGGATTTCCTGTGCATGACAGTGTATAAAAAAGGAGTCTCTATTTCTATAACATTTCAAGTAGTTCTTGAGACATCCAAGTAACAAAAAAGATGCTCAATCTGTAAATAATCTCATTCTAATTAGATACTCAATTTGCAACACTGGCATTGCACAAAACACGTATAAATGAAACAGCAATTAACCTTTAGTTCTGAGCATATTTTTCTTCTACCCAACACGGGTCAGTTACCATAGAGATTATACCTACGTGATCTGCAGATGTGACTCAAAAACGGCTGGAGTCTCCATCCAAGCCACATCTCAGTATGGCATCAGGATAATTAAAAATCTGCTAAAAAAGAGATGAAAGTTCATTTGAAACACTGAGGGGAAAAAAAAAAAAAAACAGTTAAAAGGAAAATTGCTGGGAGTGGAAGGACTTTTGAAACTCTGAAAAGACGACTCCTTTCATCAAGACAACATGTCCTGGCCAGACTCGGAGAGTCTCCTCTGGGGTCAACGCATTGTGAATGTTTGGTGTCTGGTGTGGTTCAGAACCCAGCAGAGAGCAGGGCCTGGTCCATTCACCAGATGAACTCAAAGTGTTCAGTGCCTTACAGCTGAACGACACAGCAACACCATGCACTTGTACCATACAGCAACTGATTCCGGCTGCCTCTGCATGGAGCTCCCTGCAACTATCCGAGAAGTACACTGAAACACTAAATAACTGTTCTAGTCAACGCCTTATGAAGAATATATTAAACCAGTTGGCAGGAGAGATGATCTTTTTCTGATGAGATTTTCTCAAGGGCTTTTCACCAGCTTCCAGAAAAACCTGAAAAAGAACGAAAACATTGTTGACGTGTGCTGCAAGGAATCAAAGAGAAAGGAGACCAGGGTTTTGACTAGCCTCCTAGTTGTAGATAGGATTGCCTTATGGTAACCCTTCCAAAATTATCTATATAAGCATCCATATGATATGGTTGCCATAGAATTTATACAACACCTTCTAAATGGTATAGCTTTGTGCAGAGTTTCTTTTAGGCATCATCTGAAAGGCTTTGTTAAAAGTTCTTTCTATCATGTGTTCCAGAGGAAATTTTGCTGCACAGTGTTCACCTTTACAGCATGAATATTTCATTAAGTAACCTGGGCTTCAGAGAGAGTGAAGAGTGTACGGATTCCTGGGGAAACACACGTTGAAGAAAGGAAATGAGAAGTATTGTCTAGGTCCCACAGACTGGACATTGCCACATTTTTATTGAAATGATCGTCATAAACCTCATGCAGCATCATTCACGTTAATGTATCACAAAAGGCTTTACAGACTGAAGAACGTCTAGAGAATTAAACAAATCTTGCTAACAGTAAAAGAAGCAGGTCAGTCAAGTATTTATGGAGTCCTGTGGTAGACCTGTATGAGTGAATAATGCTACTCTGTATGTACACAGTAGCTTCTACCTGACAATTGCAACTTTGTATGGACTGGGAAACTGAGGCAAGGATGCCTTGTTGCTTTCACTACAAAATAACTCAGTCAGAAATATAATCCAGATTCCTTGATACAGTCATTGCATCTAACCAATGTATTGCATTGTCTTGAAGTTAAAGCAGAAGAGAGGAGAAAAAAACAGCTGAAGAGATAAAAGCATAGAAGAAGTAGGGGATTTTCACCTGAAATATGAACAAAGATATTGAATCAATTAGGTAGAGAAGCACAATGCAGAATCTTGGGGAGAAAAACTGATGTATTTGACTTGCTTGGAGAGAAGATGAGAATCCCAGAACTCTAGAAATGTTAATTGGTGTCTTGAGGGGCAGGAGTCAGTGGGGCATCCCTGCAACCACTCATAACTACTCAGGTGATTTTCATTGAACCAATAGTCACAGACACCCAGGAAGCAGTATGGAGAAGACTGATTATGTGCACCCTAATGCATGCTTCCTAGGTTTTATTTCTGAGATTATGGTGATACAAATCATTATGAATTACTGTTTGTACAGTACTTGGGCAACGTAAGTCAGTTTCCTCTATAAGTCCTGTGCATTACTAATGGTATCATCCTCCTGAAACTAAACATCTTTATTCTACTGGGCAAAGTGTGTAGAAATTAATAACCAAAATAGAGTAGCATTTCTGTAACAGGACAATACGGTTCTTCTTCTCTTTGAAATGAGGCCAGGAAGTCATTCCAGATGGAGATGAAGTACAAGACATGGGAGGCTGAATATCGCTTATGCTACCATGCTATGTCTGTGTGCAAGAGAGACAGCAAGTGCCATTACCTCCACTTGTGCATGAAATCCTATTCAGAATGTTTCACTGATACGGATAGGAAGGGTAAACCTGCCACCTGGGATTGCTTAATGAACATTGTAATTAGCAGCACTAATTAACTAATTGTTAACTTGTCAGGAGATTGTGCAGGAGCAGCCAGCCTGCCTGCCCGTGTTGTCCTGAATGGTGTTTTGAAGCTGGGGAGTCTTGCAACATATTAGGGCTCCTTTACCTCACAGCTTGAAACTGATGGCTTGGTGGTTTTCCTAATACATCTATCTCAAATGGCCTTGAAATATCTCCAACACAACAATCAGAAATTACCAGTTTGCCAACCCTGACAACACTTCTGTTCACAGTAGACTTTTCTCTTACTACCTCCTACTTTCCCCCATTTGGGGCAGGGTGGGGTGGGGGAAGAAGAAGAAAATTGAGATCCTAAGGGTCAAAGCTTTAGATGAGGAGGAAATTTTAGAAAGACCAGCCCGGGTGGAGGTTCAGAGTACTCCTGTACCCTACAAGTGATGATGGCTTTTAGGAGCAACAGAATGAGAGAGAGATCTAGATCATGAAACTAGCTGGTACGAAATGATAACGCTTCCCTAGGTGCACCATAGCAAGAACTAATCCAGAGGTCACCCACAAAACCCATGGAAGAGCCTGCAGTGTCTGACTCCACGGGTAGCAGACTAACTGCAGGATGGTGCTGAGCTTCCACAGCTGCCCCACCATTGAGCCCAGCATGCTCTTTCAGACCTGCTGCAGACCCTTGAGTCCAAGGAAATCTCATAGGCCCTCTGGTCTTTGTTGGGTCTCAGACAAAAGTCCCAATTGTATAAATGTAGAGGCTTGTCAGCGTTCCTGTAACAGATGGGTTTACTTTAACTACAGCTAAGCACAAGCAGATTTCCCAGTTGCAACTGCCATAACGTGTAGGAATCTGGACCTTTGCCATGAAGGAATTAAAGGAAACAGCATTTTATGAGAAAATCATTGGGGTTTCCACCTTATTTCCTTCAGATTTTTAGCAAAGCACAGATTTATTTCTGAATGAATAAATCATAAGATGCTGGTTGAAATAAGGAAACACAGTAATGTTAGCTAGAATGAAATATGTCTTCCTTAAATTTTACTCAGGTACACACAAGTCAATCAATGAGCAGAACTGTACTCCTCCACAACTTGATTTTTTTAGGCTACAGCCACCCCCACTGCTCTACTAATCTCTCCACAGCAGCCTCCGGTGCTCCGGGCACCACATCCCTCTCAGAGTGCTGCCAGCTTTACCATCACGGATGTGTCAGTCTGAAAGTGTTGTTTTTCTTTATATGCCAATAGTTCTTCAGCACTTCCGTGAGGTATTCTTGTGGTTTTGGAATCCCTGTATTCATGTGACACAAAAAAAATGCAATTTCTCTCCAAAAGCACTTACAAGGAGGAAGATGTATAACATTGAGAAGAAAAGAAAAGAAAATTTAAAATGCAGTCAATAATGTTAATTACAGTCTCTCAACTGGCTTATTTAGATTATTTCTAAGTTGCTAACACTATGCAGTGGAATGGACTAACATTAAGTTTAAATTTGGCAGACATCAGTAGTACAGAGGACTAAAATCACCATCCCAGAATGTTCAATATATTTTGATATGCTGAATCTAGTTCTAATTACATGGCAGGGATATTTGCAGTCTGCAGTATTCAGTGTAGCATACAGAAACCTGAGCTGTCTTTTTAAAAACTACCTTAAGTACCAAAAATAGCTTAGCTATGGCAACACAGGTCTCCCTTCAGGTTTACCCAGGCAATCCTTCCTGCAAGAGGATCATTCTTTCTGATGCAGCAAGCTTACAGTGGAAGAAAAAAAAGAAAAAGAAAAGAAAAAAACCACCAAACCTACTTAAAATTTGCAGTCACAAATTTGAGGAAAATAGGGCCAGAAAGAGCTAGACCAAAATGCTTGACTAAACAGGATTTTGTTTCTGATGTGATGGAGGCACAGGCTACTGGTGGTGAGTCATTGCCCTCCACAGTAGAAGCCACCACCTACATCCCAGCTCCAGCAGTAGCAGCCTGACTGCTTTCCAGGGGGCTCTTTGCCTTTGCTGTCTTTCCCTGGCTGTCTTCAAGGCCAGGCTGGATGAGACTTTGAGCAACCTGGTCTAGTGGAAGGTGTCCCTGCCTGTGGCAGGGGGGCTGGAATTAGATGGTCTTTAAGGTCCTTTCCAACCCCAAAAATTCTATGATTCTATAAAGTAAGGCAGTAATGTGACACAGCCTATGCCACTACCCCTCTTGCTCACCTAACCTTCTGATTACTGATCCACCTCCTGCATCTATTTAAAAGCATTCCAGGTTCTTTGTACCACACCATGGTCTGACCATCGTGTAGTCTTATCTGAAGTCTGACTTGGTGTGCTTCTGTCTCACTCAGCACCAGATGTTCTGTTGTTACTGCCAACAAGACTCACTTTGAATCATAGATTCATAGAATGGTTTAGGTTGGAAAAGATCTTTAAGATCATTAAGTCCAACCGTTAACCTAGCACTGTCAAGTCTACTACTAAACCATGCCCCTAAGCAGCACATCTACACATGTCTCCAATACCTCCAGGGATGGTGCCTCAACCACTTCCCTGGACAGCCTGATAACCCTTCTAGTGAAGAAATTTTTCCTAATATCCAATCTAAACCTTTCCTTGCACAACTTGAGGCTGTTTCCTCTTGTACTATCACTTGTCGCTTGGGAGAGGACACCAACCAACAACGCCCCCTCTGCAACCTCCTTACAGGTAGTTGTAGAGAGCAACAAGGTCTGCCCTCAGCCTCCTCTTCTCCAGGCTAAACAACCCCAGTTCCCTCAGCCACTCCTCACAGGACTTGTGCTCCAGACCCTTCCCCAGCTCTGTTGCCCTTCTCTGGACACACTCCAGCAGCTCAGCTGAACCTGAATATACATGATGTTTGCACTGAATCATCGAATCAAGCTCACGCTAGCCAGTTCCCTTGCTGGCAGTTACGTTGGAGATTTATACTTCTGAGGGGACCATATGGCATGAACAGCCCCTCTCCTTTAGAAGGTGCTCTTCTAGGCACCCTGGCAGGCTACTTCCTCTGGTTGCTTCAAGCTCCACTGTACCTACACTGACAAAATGAGAATCTGAATCTTCAGGAATATCCAAAAAGCAAGCACCTTCAATTAGCATCAAATTTTCTCAAAGTAAAACATACAGACGTCCTTTGTTTGACTCATTCTTAGGCGTAAGATGACATCAATGATTTTTACAGAGTTTAGAATTCTCTTATCTATCCTTCAGTATCACTGTATGTCCTATATTCGAATTTTCTATAAGGGAACGCACATCATGATGTTACCTGATTTTTACCCCACAATAACAATAAAATAAAAATCCAGACCACCTAACTCTGTGCCAAGGACACATCATTACTTATCTTTTCTGGTTTTCAGTGTATGACTGAGATTCTTTCATTGCCTAAAGTACTTTTTGCAGCTTATCTAGCTTCAAATGTGCTTTGAAATACAAACCTATGGTTTCACAATAATGATTCTTTCACATCTTCTGATCACTTTTGGGAAATCAAAACTGAAAAGCATATTTGAGTGGCAACTTCGGGTCATGTGCCCAAGCAGTGGAATTCTTAGCTGGGGCTTCAGGATGTACTTGGAGGACGAGAAATTAGGAAATGACATAACACGCTTATTCAAGGGTAAATTGTTTGATAAGAAAGAAGCTGTAGGAAGGAGAAGCAGAAACTTTAGTACAAAAGGTTATGAAGGGATAGAATTTTTAAAAAGTTTTTCTTTACTTTCTGAGCATCTCAGATCAGCAGATCACAAGGTACCTCAGACAATCAAAATTTTTATCCCTCATTCTTTGAAAAGACAAGCAGACACATTTCATTTGTCCAGGATTGCACAACTAATGACAACGGCAGGAGAACCCAGCAGAGAATCCATAGGAAAGTCACCAAGTGTGAAGGACCTAGGGGCAGAATTTCCTGACTCCAAATCTGGTGTTGTATTCACCTGATCTCTCTCCTTTTGTTCCAAAACCTCTTCCATTTCCTGAAAATATCAGCTGTTTGTTGGGAACCAGCAAAAAGTACACTTGAGATGGTTGAGATGTGTTTCAGAGAAAGTGAGGTTCATACAGTTAAAGAGGGATTCTTCTGAAAACATTTCCAGATATTTTAAGTGCAAGTTGTCACAACTCAGATAATACATGATGAGTGTTGGTTAAATAAAATGGATATGTAAGTACTGAACAACTTCAGGTATTCAGCCCTTAAACTTCCATTCATGGCTTGAATGCAAAAAAAATTTGCATTTTTAAGTGGAAAAGTGAATGGCACCCTTTGTAACTAACCTCCTCATTAAGTTTTCCTCATTCTTCCTTTGGGCTTCCCAGTACACTAGATTATGCTAAGTTAAGCTTACCATGCAGCATAGTTGAACAGTCTGTATTTTCATCTTCTTCCCTGGGAACTGTCAAGGTCAATCTACTAATCAGTTCATTTTTCTCAGAGATCCATAAGGGTTGATTACCCCAAGGGCATCACTAATTAATATTCAGGGTTGAAACAGAAGACGGTTAAGCTTGATGCTAATTAAAGTTGGAGACTTTCATCACCAGAAGCCCACAATGAAGTCAGTTTTAGTGTTAGAATGTTTTTGGCACCACCTATTTTGTCCCCTTTTACCATTTCAGAAACTTCTTCCGGAATCATACGTGACAGAGTTTTTCTCTGCCCAGTTTAACGGTCTGAGACACATTTGGTTAGCTTTAAAAATCTTTGCTACTATTTCAAAGGTCATCAGACACCTTACACATCTTTTTCTTCATGCAATCTAGAGTGACATTTGTGAATGTCCAGCAAACTCCACATCTTCAAGCATTCACAACACACAGGGTCTGCTTCCTTTTGCAGCTTCACGCTTCACAGCAGATTTTAGTGGGCATGAGTGGGTTTGGAGGACACAAGAACTTTCCTGTGGCCTGACCCAAGCAAAGCTGGTTATGATATCCCTGATACATGTACAAAGTTCACTGAAGACCTCTTCTAAAACCTGTAAAATCAGTGGGAAGTCTGCCACCTATTCAAATGGACTTCAGATCACACCCTGCAAGGACATGAAAAATATATGTCCCTAAGGTATATTCACATTTTCAGATATCTTTACCTTATGGAGTTCCTGCCATTTCTCATTTACCCCCAGATACATAGAATAATTACTCTCGATACACTTCAGGAACTATCAACAGCCTATTAACTTGTCATTTCCAGATCTATACACAGGGCACTGCATCACCCTCAGTGTCACTGACATTTGATGTCCTGCTATTTGCATCTCTTGATAGGGCCAAGGTCTCTGAGGGACAAAGGATAGGAAGTAATGTGCTGCACCCATTAAAATTAATTGCATGCAAACATTAGAAACCAGCCACCCATTTCAGTCATGAAATATGGATAAGGATTTGCTGAAAGCCATTTATATTAAATTACTTTTATGATAATATTTAACTTTTTCATATTAAATATTTAGTGCCCTTTTTCTTCCCCAATGTGATGAACCTTCAAGCTCCCATATTTTTGACAGAACTACAGAAAGTGGCTCACTAGTATCTTCAACACTTGTCTCTGAACCTACAAGGTGATTCTTAAGACCAGGGATAGATAGACAGATAAGCCAGAGCCATGAGCACCTGCATGATGCAGCACTGGACTGGGTGCCAACCAGTTCAGAGTAGGGTAGAGCAGACATTCTTTGTATGCATGGCATCCTTCCTCAGAAGATCTCAGTAGAAATCACTGACTTGTATTAAATTACCTTCCACAGCCTACATAAAAGGTAACTAATATCTCCCATATCAGCGATGGAAGGCCTTTGTCAGCAAATGAACCTTTTCCTGACAGCAATGGACAGGCACAGTGCCCAGTCCTGCCCACCCCAGATTTGCGCTCAGACCCAAGGCAGAGCTGCAGTCCCTGACTGTACTTGTATGTCTATAGTAGCGCATTCTCAGTCGCTCCCAGCCCAAAGGTCTTGCCAAGAACTGGCTGAGAGGGTTTGCCGTCCTGTGGCCAAATGCAAAACATTGAGACCAGCTCCAATCTCACTTCCATGTTACAGTCAAGAAGAAGCCAAGAAAAAGCTTGGTGCTACACCAGCAGCACCATTTAACTCAACTGGGAGCTCTTACTATAGTAGAGTCAAGATTGGGTGTTCTCCCCCTTACAAAATACCCTTTTCCCTCATTATGGGTTTGGGTTTTTTTCCTTTATGTTCCGCAATAATTCAAAGGGTGGGAAAAATCTGTATCTTGACTCAACTTCTCTATCTGGTGTAAGCAAACTTGGTGTTGACTTGAACTTCCTGGATAGTTAACATGGGAGCTCTCTGTGTACCAGCTGCCTCTGCTAATATGATGATCAAAACCAATAACTCAGATTATGTTTCACTAACAGCAAAAGAAATGCTTCAGCTGCTCGTAAGGGAAAGACTAGAGTGGGTTCAGCATTTATGGTGTTGAAATATTGGCCTCTGAACAGCCTGGAGCGATAATACAATACACACAAAAGCACCCAGCTGCTGGTTGTGAACAGAATCTCAAGTGAAAGACCATGCAAATAAACCCTGGCTTATCACTGGCAGTATCAAAGATTATAGAAGGCACATTCACTGTGCTACACAAAGCTGCTCAGTCCTGGGGTTGCAGAGGAATTAACCACAGGAATATTAACTGACTGGAGAAGCTGGTGGATACTTGCCCTCATGCTGCAGAAGGGTATTTCATTAGGTGGCTGAAAAGCAAGCCAGAGCAGTTTAATCATGCCTGTGGCAGATATTTCATATCATTCATAGACATCTATGCTTAGCTCACATTTAACTTCACTTAAATGAGAAACTGTTGTAAAGTATTGAAATACTAAATTAATATTTATGGGTATTTACTTAGCATTAACAGCAAACAACTGTGTGGAGTATATGTCTTGTGAATATAATCTGGGGGCTGCAAAATTAGAGGTGCAGTCTGACTCAGCCTGGACAAAGCCAGCCCATCTATTTCGTGTCTTTGAGTCAAGTAAAGACAGAACACCTCCAACCATAGCGCACAAGCAGGCTGAAAGCTCCACTTCAGTCTCAAAGAGAAGCCACCTCCATTGTTTGAATCAGAATAATTAGTTCCTCGCCCACCCACTCACACTAAAATGAACTGCCAGGTTTCCTCCTCTTCTCTCCAAAGATAAGGAAAAGCTGGGTATATCTCTAATGAGCACTGCAGTACCTTTTTGGAAGTATCCAGCATGTTTCTTCATTTGCTCAAGTGCTTCAAGGAGAGTTTACACTACACATAAAGATCAGTCACTGTCAGCAATAATGAGAGGAGCAGCTCTGTTTCTCTTAGCCTTATTCAACCAAAGCTCGTGGATGAAAAACAGGTGCTTGAAGTTGAATTCAAGCAAGTTAGGCCAACTGGCAGAGTGCACTGTTCATGGAGTTCGCAGTTATGGTGCAGGCACCTCAGGCTACTGATATAAAAGCCCATTTGGTCAATGCTGTGCATAGATAAAGAGAGTTCCTCAGTCTCTGATGGCAAAATCTCACAGCGCTTTGTAGGAAAATCCAGCCAGTGAAAAAAGCTACAGTACATTAGCTCAGCTACAGGGGTTATGGCAAATGCACCTACCAGTTTTCAGCTCTGTACACGAGCTTCCCAGAGGACATGGAATTAAGTTCTTAGACTCAGTCTCTATCCTCAACATGTT
Organism: Eurypyga helias; assembly: GCF_000690775.1. NCBI lineage: Eukaryota > Metazoa > Chordata > Aves > Eurypygiformes > Eurypygidae > Eurypyga > Eurypyga helias. The sequence continues at coordinate 19,051 of NW_010262107.1, read as the reverse complement.
CAATGGCTTCAGGCCAAAATAAGCTAGAAGCTAGGCACCCAGAAAACATGCTGTGTTTGAAAAAAAAGAAATGGTTTAAATGACTTGCCAACTTCATAATAGAAATCTCCTACAAAGATTTTTTTTCACAATAGATGAAGAAACAGAGAAGCAAGCGTAAAATCTACTTCTGTAATATGTCAGGCAGCTGCCAATTCCTAAGAACTTTTTCTCCCTGAAATTCCTTGTCTTATTGACTTCACATTGTTTAACATCTCCAACATATAACAAAGGCATCTCACTTGAAATTATTTCATGCCCTGTGTAAGCCTGACTCAGTCCACAAGCGGGGCCCGTGCTGTGTTGTGAATGAGACTCCATGAGCAAAGATATGCCATTACATCATCAGAGAGTACACTGTGAAGCGTAAAAGGACAGCTAAGATTTCAAGGGTAAGTCTGGTCACAGCTACAGTTCTTGCTGGGGCTAAATACCCGTTATCCAACCTGTCCTATTGATATTGCCAGATGGTTGAATGACTTAGAGTGAAAAGGTGAGTGAACACAACACAGAAATCAACTAGTTTGGGCTTCAGTGCCACCTAGGCCCCTGATCTAATGTAAAAACATAGCCTTTCTTAATACATCATTTACTGTTCTTTGGCTAGTGGAATTCACAAGCTTAATATTCTTCCTGTTTTCTGTAAAGTCTCAGGCTTTTCTTGAAAAATACTACCCAAGAGTGCCAACTGAAAAGCAAGTTCCCACTGATTTTTGTGGAGGCAAGGACAGATCCTATGTGAGAACGATGATCGATCAAACCTGCCGATCTGCTCCTAAGGACCTTGACCCAATCCATAAATCATTACTGTGTTCTGCTTGAAGAGGTTCCTCTTCAAGCATCACTTTGCACAGGATAGAGAGCTGTAAAAACCTTGTTTGTTTGAATTGTTTAAAAAACTATCTTTGAGCATACAAACTCCGCATGCTGCTGGTGGGCAGGATCAGAGGCTCCTGTTCCTCCTGTCCTCCACCCCCTATGTTTTCCTTTGTACCTTCTCTGGGGTTTGCCAGTGCGTTCATAGACCAGAGAGCAGAAAATTGTCTAGGGGGTCAGGGGTCTACAAATTCTTATCACAGAAATAGCAGGTAATAATTATTCCTCTGCACTCACTGGGACAACTGAGTCCAGGAGGATTTATCCATAGAGGAAAAGGTAGTACTTTGCCTGGCACACTACCAAAGTACTACCACAGAAAAAAGGTTTTGTGTTACAGTGACAGCACATTAAAAATATTTAGAAGAGGCTCTTTGTACACAATCAGATTATATCATAAGCATCATATTCCCATCCAGTGATGTGGGCCTAGGGGTTGAGCTGCCCTTCAGCTTGTTGCTGGTAAGACATAGCAATCCTTGTGCTCTAAACCTCATCCTCAGAACCCTTCATGTTATGGCCAGCTATTCTGACCAGACTCTGCCAGATCCTAGCAGCTTCTTAATGCTGCTACTGCATTTTATTTCCTCCCTGGATGAGTGCAAGGGTGCTGTAATTCCCTAGTCACAGGCTACCAATATCCAGTGTCAGTCTGAGAGCAAATGATCCAGTGTGTGCCCAGCACCTGAAAAAGCACAACCTTTCTTTGTAATGTAGCAAGTAACTTTGGCTGGAAGTGACATGTCTTGGCAGAGTAAACACCAGTCATTGGATGCTAGTAACATTTTGCCTGCCACTGTGTACAGATGCTCACTTGTTACAAGTACATGTTGCACTTGTCTCATGCTTTGTAGTAATCAGCCGTTTGCTTGGATTTAGGTGAAATGGTCTGAAAAGGGACAAAGGTTCGAGGTGTGAGGGCAGCAGCTTAAGAAGTGGTTTTGATGTCTGCCCAAACAGCCATTAGAAGCAAAAGAAATGCCAGTCGAGAGAGGGCAGAGCGTTCTGAATGTTTTGAGTGCACACAACTGCATGATGGAGGTGACAGTCAGATGATGCCCCAATCATCTCTTCTCATTGGAAAAAGTTTAAATGCACAGTCATTCTCCAGGAGATAAAACTATTCTTGGGAAAAAAAGGTTTTATCTGAGGGCTTGAGGAGGGTAGTGAACAAGCCAAAATATATTTTAAAGAAATTATTCATAACCCATGCTTGCATTACAAATTTCTAGGGGAAAATGAAGCATATCAGAAAGGCATTAAAAGCACAGACATTACTTTAAACCTCTACTGGGAGAATAAAGCAAACATTTTAAGAGTTTCATACCTGATATAATTCCATCTTTTCATTAAATCCAACCCCTAAATAATTTTGGATATCCTTGTCTCCAGAAATGGATGAGGAAGAATTTTAATTTTCAAAATAAAATTACACTTTCTAATCAGCATATAAAACTGTCAGACCCCAATGTTCTGAATACTACCATTTTAATTTTTCTAGAACAACTAAGAATTTGACTTGATTACCTAGAAAAACAATTTCTTGAGATAGCCTCATCAAACCAAGGCCTTCTAAAACCATTTCAGTTCTTCTGTGGACTCTGGCAAGGTGTTCCTGGAACTGCTGCCATCTTCACTGAGCTCCAGTTGTCACTGTGGGGACCTCTCCAGCACATGGCAAAGGAGTAGACATCCACACACATCCTTTATCTGTCTGAGGGAAGAGCTATGCTGCTTATAGGCACAGCTGTGGTTGGAGCATACAGTAGGGATGGGCATGTTCTGCCTTGATTTAATACTGCATTTTGCTGGGCAGAAAAAATATCACAGTGTAAAAATGTCTTTGGCAGAACCTCACCCTGCAGTGTCGATCCTCCGTTCCATCTCCCTGCATCTCAAACATCTGTGGTGCTCTCTCCAGTGTTACTCTAATGCCAAAATGCTCACTTATATCACAGAGGTTTAAGGGAAGCAAATGTGTGCCTCGCTGGAAGGGCAGTATGAGAAGCTGAAAAGTCCCTGACATAGTGTAAAAACTGCTTAGCAACAACAAAAACATCAGTGCACTATCAACATTTTTCTCATCGTTAATCCAAAACACATCACTACACCAGCTACTAGGAAGAAAATTAACTCTATCCCAGCTGAAACCAGGACAGTGCAATGATTCTTGGAACACCTCCCCCACTGTCAGTGGAAAGGCACCAGGAAGGGAAGGATACAGAATGTCTGTACAAACTGGTGAATTAGTCACCTTTAAAGAAAAACATTACTTGCCAGAAATTCTCTTAACACTCCACAGTCCTCTCCTTCTCATCCCATGTCAGCAAAATGTGCTTAATGGATCGTTGTGAACCTTTTCAGAATAGCAGCTGCTCATTTTACAGATTTAATAAATTAAAGGCCAGATTCCATGGGCTACAGGTCTGCTAGTGCCAGGTGCAAATTGTTCCAAAAGTACATGCTAGGTCTGGGCTGTTCTGTGATCTTCGTTTTCCCAGACTACAGGCCAAGAACTCAAGTTAGACAACCAGCCACAGCAGTAGCAAAATAAGGGTTTGTCAGAATAAGTGGAGAAGGTGCCATGTTTGTGAGACAAGCTCAATGGTATACATCTTACGGTTTCAAGCAACAGACCAGTTTATAAAAAACAGTCTGCATTTATTCAACAAAGGACCTGTAGTTGTATTATTGATGGTGGATTTGGGGGGAAAAAAAAAAAGTCAGAGAATTGCCTGAGCCTCTCCTGTTATCCACTCTCGAGCTGGGTTCTTAGCCATATAAGTCAAGGTGAAGTATTAATGATCTTGGTACAAGGAAGCACTCAGTCACATCCCTAACTTCAGTAGTATAACTAGTCCCATTGGAATCAATCGCACAGCTCAAATGCTTCAAGGTAGACACCTGTGTAAGTATTTTCCAGCCTAAGTCCTTCAAATGAAGAGCTAATATTTATAAACAGGAGACAGGCTGAATAAAAGCAGAAAGTCATCCAGACCAGGCAAAAATCGAGACCAGTAAATGCAATTGAAAAGTGTTTCCAATTAAGGGAGAAAGCAGGGAGAGACTAAAGGCATTCAAGATGAAGCTCTAGATGTAGACATTCGATGTTTTACATGAATTGCAATACTGAGTAACAGCACAGCAAATGAACAGCTTTCCCCAAACACTTGGACATAATATTGCCACTGAGGAAATTATTTGAATTAGATTAATAAGAATATGGAAGTCCCCTTTGCAAACACAACTGTTCACATACACAAAAATGCAATTGTTTTGTGTTTAACTGACAGGAGAAATTTGTGTGTGAAATTAGCAAGGAGAAGAACTACTGCAAAACAAACAAATAGCATGGGAAAGTGCTAACTGCACAGCCAATGCGGCAAAGATCCTGCGTTCTGATTCTGACACAAGGAATGAAATAGAAAAGTTAAGAGCTCACACCATGAGCTCCCAGCAGCGTGACTGTTTATGTGCAACAAAAGGACTAAATAAATACAAGGAAATGGGGGGAAAAAAGTTCCATCAGCAATGTTTAACCATATGTTTTCTAAAGAAATAACCTCTCATGGAGCTTTAGCTCCACATACTGGCTGTAAATTAAAGTCCTTAAGTATACTCGAAGGACAGCTCTCAAGTAATTTTTACTGCCTTCAGTCTGATCTCCCTCATCGTCCAACTGAGCTATCCTGACTGACCTTGGTGTGGCATAAACCTGAGGTACAGCAGTCAGCAGAAGTCAGTGAGGTCCACACGACTGGCCACACCAGCGTTCATCACGTCTGTGGTGCTCTGAGCTCCCCTAGGCTACCTAATCGCTATCAAGTGGGTCCACACCTTGCGTGTTAAAGAGGATACCTGCGGATGTAACACAGCGAGGCAGGGCAGGGTGAATGGAACTGTGATTCATGTGCAAGTCTTCATACTGTTGTGAGACCTAAGTATTTATCTGCATGAAGCAGCGGTCCCACCAGCTCAGCACAAATCAACGGCTTTTTAAATGTACTACAAAGGGTGCGTACCTCGTATCGCAGAGCGATGGAGACACCGCAGTGCTTATCTGGCTAGGCTCCTTCCTCAGCATCACAGCTGGATTCACACATTAAATTACCTTTATCCGCCCCAGTCTTACCACGGAGCACCTACATAGCATGTCAGCACAGATGCTTAGGAAGAACCAGAAATGCCAGACATAAGATGAGCTACAGAGGCCAAAAGTGGGTAAGACAACAGCTGGAAGTCACTGAGGCACCCATGCACTAAGGTCAATGGTGCACCTTAGTAGGAATAGGTACAACAGTTCCTATAGACAGCTGATCAGAGAAGAGCAAGGTAGCCTCAACTCATACCGGCAATATTCAGGGGATCCCAGAAGTTACTCATTGCAGCACAGGGAAGCACACATGATCCAAAGAACTAGAGAGAAACTCACCAGCAGAAAGAAGACAAATCCCTGCCAAACTAAGGAGAATAGCACATGCTATCAGTGACCCATGTAAGGGCATTACATTACCCTAACTAATGCTGTACAGCAAAGGGCAAAAGTTCCCTTACAGAGCCAGAAACCCGTGAGATAACTGACAAAAAAACCCACACCCTCATGATACCAGCAACATCAGGCCATCCTTGAGAATAGAAACAATTTGCTTAGTCAACCTCCTGTGCTTCAGGGCTGTATATTCTGGCCATGTGAATAGCTTTACAGTTGCCAATTTTCACAAACTTCTCCTGACCTTCAGCAGAGTCAAACAGGCTGGGGATTTCCCTGCAGATTTCCTAGCCGTGCCCCGGCTCTCACAGGAGGAATCCCATGAGTGTGAATTAACCACCTGCTGTTCTTGCCCACAGTCACATACCTCACCCAAGCGCCAGACGCCTGTTGCGATCTGACAGGCTGTGGTGGTACGTGCAGGCAGTGGGTAAGGCAGAGCACAGGTGTTAGAAAACACCGTTGCTGTGATCACTGAGGCTGCAGGGAGTCAAGGCTACCTCTTGGCCTGCTCATTTGAGGTAAAAAGCGTTGCAGCACAACTATACTAGCAAAGCTGTCACCTTTAGGTCAGAGTTAACGGAATCCAACATGACCTTATTCTGCCCGTTTTTCTTGTGTAGAAAAGCCCAAAGGCATAATGCAAAGTAACATGCGTAAGAGGCACTACCTTAGAAAGGTTACCTCTTCATTTAATCATACATTTCATTTATTGCTCAATTAAGATACCTCACACATTTTCATCTCCCTATTACAGCTGCAGTGTCTTTAGACCTGGAGCTATATGGCTGTGTGCCAGGCATTTACTGTTATCTGCTCGGGTAGGTAAATCATTTTCTTTAGTGCAGACTGTCAGCATGTATCCTTTCAAACCAAAGGATAATTTCTGTGGACTTTTATGAGGTAGTATGCCAGGTATGTCATAAAGTGAGAGCACCTTTGTTTCTCCTCTGGTCCCTGTCTGCACCAGGGTTGAAGGTATGACAGGTTGTGTGCAGGTTCAAGACCCAAGATGACAGCACAGCATCCCCGTCTCTAAAGTCTCCTGCTCATCAGGAGCTTTCGTCTGTATGCGCTAAGTAGCACCTAACTTCTCCATCATGTCCATGAATAAGACATCCAGCACAACACTTCAGAAGTTCAGAAAGAATGATCAGGAATTTCACAAGCAGACGGTGTCTATAATAACTCAAATTATCTCTGAGCACAAGGGGAAAGATTTCCTTCATTTATATAACAGCTTGTCATCATGACTGTATTGCACCATAGATTAGATCACACACATGCAAAGAGCTCCCCAGGCAGCACAGTCTGACACAGGTCCACAATTAGTTACAACTCATATGGAACTTCTTGCTAATCTGATCATGCATCTTGCAGGACAAAAGTTAGTACCTTGGACAGGTTGGATCAATGGGCCAAAGGCAATTGTATGAGGTTCAGCAAGGCCAATTGCCGAGTCCTGCACTTGGGCCACAGCAACACCCTGCAATGCTACAGGCTTGGGGATGAGTGGCTGGAAAGCTGCCCAGCGGAAAAGGGGCTGAGAGTATTGGTTCACAGCCGACTGAATATGAGCCAGCAGTGTGCCCAGGTGGCCAAGAAGGCCAATGGCATCCTGGCCTGCATCAGGAACAGTGGGCCAGCAGGACTAGGGAAGTGATTGTCCTCCCGTACTCAGCACTGGTGAGGTCACACTTCAAATACTGTCTTCAGTTTTGGGCCCCTCACTTCAAGAAAGCCACTGAGGAGCTGAAGCATGTCCAAAGAAGAACAACAGAGCTGGGGAAGGGTCTGGAGCACAAGTCCTGTGAGGAGCAGCTGATGGAGCTGGCGGTGTTTAGCCTGGAGAAGAGGAGGCTCAGGGGAGACTAAGACTATCTGAAAGGAGGCTGCAGAGAGGGGTTTGTTGGTCTCTTCTCCCAAGCAACAAGTGATAGTGCAAGAGGAAACAGCCTCAAATTGTGCAAGGGAAGGTTTAGATTGGATATTAGGAAAAATTTCTTCACTAGAAGGGTTATCAGGCTTTAGAACAGGCTGGCCAGGGGAGGGGGTGTGGCACCACCCCTGGAGGTATTTAAGAGATGTGTGGATGAGATGCTCAGGAGCTCCATTTACTGCTGGACTTGTCAGTATGTACTTAACGGTCTTTTCCAACCTAAATGATTGCACTTAAAGGTCTTTTCCAACCTAAAAGATTCTATGATTCTGTGACCTCCAGTAAGAGCTACTGTCATACCTATAAGTGTACGAGCCTACTGGTAGAGACTATGGTCCTGTGCTCCAGGGCAGTGTAAATGAGCCTTCTCTTGATTGTGATCTCAATTAAAATCATTTGTAAACATGGCAAGTGAGTCACAGTTCCAAAGTGAAGTCTGGAAGCCCAGACTGGTTTTAGAGCATCTCTTTCTCCTCCCCAGATGAATCCCATCAGTCACTTCAAATTCAAATGTTACTAGTTCATACACCGTACAACTACTGCCCTAGCTTCTTGTCACTTTAAGTGGCTTAAACTTAAAAGCAGTGTTACAGAAAAGATGAACTGGGTTCAAACCAGGAATATTGTATGTCCATCCTTCAGGATATGACCTTCCAAATCCACAGGGAAGAAACTTCCTACTAAACAATGAATGCACACTGGTGTAAAACCACTTTACACAAGCAACTACCACGTTCAGGCTTACAAGGCTGTTAGACTCAGATGAAAAGGTTGAGACGATGTTGTTCTGGTGAATGGGAGAGTGAGTTCATGCTCCCATGGCTCCATATGCAGAGCTCAAGGTCTATGTCTTACTTCACTCTCCAGTATTGGGCACAGAGGTTTTATGCCAGCTACCTCCACAGGGAAGAAACATTTCCAATATAAGCTAGGAGAAAAAACACAATCACAAAAGCTCTTCTAATACAAATACATAGCCATAAAGGACAAGGAGAAAAAAGCTTTGAAATCTAAGAGGACTTTGTTTGCCCAGAAACATTTACCCATTTAATATAAAGCCTCTGGAAGGAAATACAATAATCTACAATATTATCACTAAACTGCTGTATGATCTAAAATATACATTAAAAAGCCACCCTGCTGGAAGACAAAATATCATTAACTTCCTGATCTTTAGAGCAGCCAAGTCCTTCAAGGGATACTTAATATCAAAGCATAGCATATCTCACTTCTTTAAGCTGAAATGGCTTTGTACAAAGTATGAAAGAAAGACAGGCCTTACTTCTGTTAAGTGTGAAAGCTGAAGACTACAACAGACGTTTTTGAGCCTCCAATACCTCTGAAATGGAATAATTACACAGAGAGAGAACAACTTCATCAAGAAATTGTCCATCAGTTTTCAGCTGAAATATGATTTTAGTTTTTCTTTTTTTTCCTTTCATTCTCTGTACATTCCTCCTGGTGTTTCAGATAAAGTTACCGTGATGAAAGTGTGCCTATGAGCCAGAAAAGACTCAGGAATAAATGGATATGGGGTTCCCTCGGTGAAAATGAGTGGACTAGATTGCAGGATACATAGTACACAACTTGTGTGTAAATATTTAGAGTGGGATTCTTCTTGTTCAGAAATTGAGCTTAATGTCTTTGTATTGCTTAAGTCCTACAGAAAGTATTAAAATGGTGTAGAGGCCTGAACTGGCCAAGTGTGCATTCTAAGGAGTGAGCTTTGTCTAAAACCAAATGACTTATGGCAAATTCAGATGCGATTGGTAAAGATTAAGGGATTAAAAATCAATGTAACATACATAGATTTGAAAGTAATTCTTACCAGCTCCTGAGACTCATATCCTTGAAAGACAGTGAGGGAATAATAGGTACACTATCAGCGGTCACAATCCATTTCAATCTGCTGAGCATGGAAAGAAAAATGCCTACTGCAAAATAATGGCAACAGTATTGGAATATCTCTTCAAGAATAGGTAAAGATCAAAAGATTATGGGAGAAGGCCTACATCTCATCTTCTGTCCCACAGAAGTATTCCCTTATGGGTGGAAATGAGTGAAAGGGACAGACCTCTGAGTCCACCAGAAGTCTTCTTGCCGTGGCAATTACCACCTTCTGCCCCACCCCAGCATCATGGGCAGCACCAGTGCTTTACCCACCAGACACACTTGTCCCACAAAACAAGGTGCTGCACATAAATAGAATAATAATAATTAGAATTTGATATTAATTTGGAGTCACTGTTCCACAAGAATTGCTCAGAGATATCATGATTTATGAAAGTGTACTGATATTGTCTTGGTTATACTCACTAATGTGGGAAAGATAGCGTGATGTAGAGACAATGACCTAGAACAGGGAAAGGAGAAGTCTGGGCATGTCACGATCCATTTAGAAAAGGTCTTTTAAAATCTCTAGGTCTGTAGACAATCTAGATTTTGAGAACTTAAATGCTAGTATGGGGTGCTGTTGTACACTGGACCAATATAAGATCTAGATATCTATAAATGTCTCCTTGTGTTTAAGGGAGCTTAACTAACACAATATTTAGACACCTGAGAGGTCTATAAATCAAAAGCACCGAAGTTAATGCCCTAGCGTGCCTGTCAGATGGTCCATGTTATAAACGGACTGAAACCTTAGATCAAATTTGCAAACATGTCACTGTTTTCACAGACTACCCCTCTCCAGCATGATATTAAGTGACATTCAGTAAAACCGGTGTTGCAGTTGGAATAAAGTGAATAATACCAAGGCAGTTTAAAAGGAGGACTCAGAGTACTCAGAAGCTGGCATAAGGGACAAGTGGACTATCTTTGTATCCCACTTGACAATGCAGTTTGTGGCAGTTTTGTCACAGCCACGTTGCAGCACCAGAAGTGATGCCAGCTAAATGTGAAGGCTCTTTTCTTTCTCCATTCTTAGTCATGCTTACGGCTCCTGTGTAGCTCTGACAGCCAAAAAGGGCTATTGGATAAATTCCACTTTTCTCTCTTCTTAAGTCTCAGCTAATTCTTCAGCTGTGTCAGCTGGGACCTGTGTGGTACATAAAGCTTGCAGTGTCTCTCTGCAAAAGAATAAATATCACTCCTTGGTAGTGTATAGTTTACAGTTGTTGCTTTGACCGTTCATTGGAGAAATCTGTACAAAAATATTAATACTGGAAATATTAATATTGATATGAGTAAGATATGAATGGGTGGTATATGAAAGCACCAGAAAAAAATGTCAGAATAAGGGTCAAAGGACTGGTGTGCTTTCATTGCTATGGAACATCTTATCTGTGATTTTATGCAAATGACTGAAGAAAGGGGGGGAAAAAATCACTTACACATAAGGTGAACGTGGTGAACAGAGTTGGAGCCATAAAATACTCCGATAAGGAAAAAGTGAAATTCATGAGTTTTACCTAAAATCTGTATAGGAGCAAGAAAAAATATGAGGCAGCAGGTGCAAACATCATGAACTCCACATAAAGGCACATGTATCTCTTACATTCCTCATTTTTAACTACAATAACATACCACTGCAGAAAAATTTCAGAATGAGCCTGTATATATTTACTTCCTTCTTCATAAAAAAGTCATTTTCTCCATCCCTTTATTATCTGATCTCATTCTAGTTTATCGGCATCCTCTCTTTTCTGGGATGTCAAACAGTGAAAGAAATATAACCAGAGCTCCTTCTGTGCACGCCCTCTTCAAAAATTGTGCCTTCTGATCTATTTGGATAGTTGCTGTTTGTGGTGTGAGTCTCATAACAAGCACGTAAGCAGTTTGCAGCACATACGGCAGAGGGCTTTATTTGCAGAACTGATGTTTCTTTTTTAAAAAGGTGTCAAAAGAAGAGTCAGTAAGTACTTGCAGCTGCTTAGAGCATATTGCATAGCCTCTGGAGTGATGGGCATTTCTCCGCTAGCAGTATTTCAACACCAGGGACAGACCTAGGACCTCTACTGCTCTTTGCAGCATTTGCTGCAATAGCAGCAGGGAGGATTTATGGGTGCTCTCCCACAGCCTGCCACAACTCACTGTGAGGTTTTAGGTGAGATGCTGAAATGATCAAAGCATGGAGTAGGCACCTGTCCTAAGGAGAGACTCTGACAGCCAGACTGCACTGCCCGCAATAATGCCCAGCTCAACCTTGTCAGAATAAAACGAGTGATGTACAACTTCTACCTCTAGTGAGTTTGGAATAACCACTGTTGGTCCAAGAAGACTGTCTTCTTTTCGTTCAGAGAGCACAACATATATCCTAAATCCAAGTTACAGCTGAGTGGAAGAGGAAGAACTACACAGGATAGGTGGGTTGTGCTGACTAGGTGGCAGGAAGGGTTTCACATCGTGCCTCTTGTGACTGTAGTAGCAGCAAACAGGTCATTCTCACTTCAGTCTGGTATCAGCAGACTAGCAGCCAGCTGCCAAGAAGGTGGATGCAGGAGAAATACTCTGTTTCCCAGCCTCCTGCTCACTGGGAGAAGAAACACTTGAAGTATGCATGAACCAATGTGCACATGTTGCACACGGGCAATTCTCAGCCCATTGCTTTGCTGTCTCTGTCTAGAACTGGCACAGTTAAAGAGTTAGGTCCCCCTAAAACAGTCAAGTAACAGACAACATTCCCTAAGCTTCTCTTAAAGATGTAACTGAAAACAGAATGGGTTTGGCTGCCACATGAAACAAGATTCATGTAGGGAAGGTACTACTTACCTCATGAAATGTCACATTATTCTGGCCCGTGAAAGGAGGCCACTTACCAATGTAACGAAGAATGGGAGGAAAGCGATAGGTTAGGATCAAGATCGAGCATGAAGGGATTAAAAAGAAAAAGAAAGTACAATGGACCTCTCTTAAGTCCACTGCCACATGACATAATGTATTCAAATTGATTGAACACAATGTCATAATGCTAATACAGAGACAAAAAAGGCAACTTGGCCATTTCACTATCTGCAGTCAATGCAATTAATCAAGTTTTGACATGAATCTGTTGGAGTAAGTCTAGAGGAGGCCACGAAGATGCTCAGAGGGCTGGAGCACCTCTGCTATGGGGACAGGCTGAGAGAGTTGGGCTTGTTCAGCCTGGAGAAGAGAAGGCTCCGGGGAGACCTTATAGCATCTTCCAGTACCTGAAGGGGCTACAAGGAATCTAGGGGGGGGACCTTTTTAGAAGGGCCTGTAGTGACAGGACAAGGGGTAACGGGTTTAAACTGAAAGAGGGTAGATTCAGATTGGATGTAAGGAAGAAATACTTCACAGGGAGGGTGATGAGGCACTGGAACAGGTTGCCCAGAGAAGCTGTGGATGCCCCATCCCTGGAAGTGTTCAAGGCCAGGCTGGATGTGGCTTTGAGCAACCTGGTCTCATGGAAGGTGTCCCTGCCCATGGCAGGGGGGTTGGAACTAGGTGATCCTTAAGATCACTTCCAGCCCAAACCATTCTATGATTCTGTGACACTGTGGGTTTTTTTGGGTTTTTTTTCCGCCCCAGACTAAACCAACGCAGAGACAGGATGTTCCTGCAAAGCAGCAGGGGCCAAAGAAGCAGATGGGGACATGCTTGTCCCTCAGTAGTCCTGGTACGCTTTTCACATCGTTTCCTGTGCCTTGTGCTGTTAAAATTCTTGCAGGCAAAGGAGAGAGGATGGCTTGTAACACAAGCACAGCATGTGAGCTGAGACTTTTGTTTTTATTTCTAGTCCAGGTCCCTGTGTCATAGAATATGCGTTAATTATCAAAGCAAGAAGATATTCCTCAACTGCTTCAACACTTACATTTTTAATAACTAAATAATTTTTTCTTTCCACCAGCTCACAACCTCAGCCTCTCTTTAGATTTCTTTATTATTATTGTTCAAATCAAGACAGCAGATTTACTGGCATCATAAACTGGAAGACTCACAGAGATACTCACACAGAGCATGCATTTCGTATGTTCCACCATGCCTGGACTGGACTGACGGCATCCTCCCAGAAGTACGAGCTGTTTTTCTTGCTTTTGTCAGACCTTTTTCAGTGCAAGGTTATACAAAGTTATACACACCACCCCGCTGCAACAGTTCTCATGAGGAAAGCCCACACTGAATACCATGGTATGCTTTCTGCAGCATTACTCAGCTGATGCTGTTCCCACATCTCTGCAGATTTTTGATGATGCTGACAGAATGGTAAATCAAACAGAACTACCTTCATTTCTGATGCATTAGAAACACGGTCATTGTGCAGCCTAAGCTCACTCTTTTTGTACACTTGAAGACAGCTTCTTCTATTTTATTCTGGGATATGCAACAGAAGGGAGAGCACCAGATGATTTTCCAAATGGAGAGAAATTAAACCATGCCAAGTGCTATCTGGAGTTTACTCACAGACACATACGCCCATATCAAAAACTGTCTCGCTGCAATATTTTTCCACTAAAACTAAAAGTGGTGCAAGATGCATTATTGTGCATTTCTTCATGGACTACAAGCTTCCTATGTACTCCAACGCCTGTGTATTGGTAATATGTAGGCACCCCTATGTCCTGCAAATGAAACACGTTTCCAGGTCTGTAAGTATATTAGAAATGGCTGGGCTCTCAAAGCTGGGCTTGTTCAAATAGAGAGGCCATCTTGTAATTGACTGTCAGCTTGATTTACAATGGCAGTTCTGATGGGTTTGGAGATTTCAATCCAAAAAGCTCTCTGAAATAAATTAGGGGAAAAGTCAATCCAGTGAGGCAACTCAATTTGTTAATATCATCAAAGGACAGGGAATGGTTTAGGCAACACATCATCCCCAAACAAAATACATTCAGGACAGAAGCAGCCCAGGCAGAGGCGGTTTATAAAACAAATCACAACAGCTGTAGAAATTATAGAAACAGATGGAAGAAAGAAGGTCAGAAAGGGGAAATAATAATTTAAAAAAATCAGTCTATTCAGAAGCAAAGCAAGGAATGAGCAACAACATTTAAGATCTAAAGATTTTGACCTTTTAAATGCTTTATGTCATCTGCGGAAAAAAGCTTCAGAAGAATCCAATTCATAAATTATGGGCTTGAACTGGTGGCACTGTGAGTCTTCCAGTCAACCACAGTTTGATTCATAAATATGCCCAACCATTTAATTTTTGTAAAATCCTGAAACTCTGGTTAACCATATCATTACTATTTTCCTCATCTTATACTGTTTTCCTTATCTTTGGAGCTTAATACCGGTTCATTCAAGATGCATCACCATTCTCCTTCCATGACTTCCTATCTTCTTGGCCTCATCATCAAAAATTCTCTTCTCTTTCCATTCACATGCATCTCCTACTCATATTGATACCTCTTTCCCGTTTCCCACTACTGCAGAGTAGGAGTCAAGCCAGACAAAAGGCAGTGTCCTAGCTTTAAGGCTCTACCCCATCTTTTCCACATGTATCAGCTGTAACTGTGCTCCCTGTTACACAAAACCAGATCCCTTAACCAGACATTTTTTTATTATTCCCTTGACTTAATACATTTAATTTTGTCTATGGATATTATCACTTACCTGGCAAAAACCTATGGGATCTCATTAGAATTGCTGTCTTTTGCCCTTCTCCCAGAAGAGAATGTAGGACAACCATATTAATTAAAATACAGATAGATCCCAAGGTCTCAGTGTTCCCCATGAGGAACATGCTCATAAAATTCCATCCATTCACACTCCCCGGGATCTGGGTTTATTTTTTGGCTGGCTGTAGCCCTCTTGGGATTGTTGGCTGGGGACCCTGTCTGGGGGAAGGGAGTAACTGCTGCAGCTGCATAATGCTACTGAGACAAATCATTTAGCACATTTCCATATATATGAATGGCTTTATTAAAGTCATTTAAATAGGACCAGAGATGCTGAGGTTCAGAATCTCCAGAGAGTTTAAAAATAAATCCAAGATGAATATGGGATTTGAGAACAGCAGTCTTCAGGGCACCGTTACGGAAAGGGACAATGCAAAGAAGATTCAAATGTGGCATTTTGTGATGGTAGAGAAACAATGGAAAGAAAGTATATCAGAAGAGAATTGAAAAGAAGATATGGCTAAAACCGAAGTTTCTCAAAATATTGGAAGTCTTTGAAAACAATCTGAAATGAGCATACACCAAACATGGTATCATTGGTGTGTTGTGATTGGGGAGCTACTTAAACTAGATTAAAACATGAAGAAGCAGATGCTTCCTCCAAAGCAGCTGTTCTCTGAAATTAATAAAAAAGGGGGAAAAAAAAATTCTGAGGAAGGATAAAACATAAAATAACTGGAGTTCCCTGAAAGATGAGATGTAGCAAGAGAAAGCCTTTCTGGGAAAGCTTTCTTTCCAGGTTTCTGAAGAGTCACTGCTTTTTAACACAGAACTCCTCTCCCCAGGAAACTGCTCCACAGGACTGTCAAACCCACAACTGGACTAGCAAAGTGCAGTTGCCTGGAAAGTAAGTTTCACTCTGATCCTGAAAGAAGTGGCAATTGTTTCTGCTTTGTCCATGCACTGTTCAGAAATGCAGACACTGCCTTACACAGAGAAAAGCTCCTGTGAAACGGTGAAGGATTTCAAAGGCTATCAAGGGAAGACAATGTAAGAAGGAAGGGATAGGCAAAGCCAGCTTTCTGCAGAGTACTGGAAGCCTTGGAAATAAACTTGGAGAGGACATTCACCAAGTTCAGTAGCATTTGTATGCTGTGATCTGTATAGAAAAAAATAATCCTTTGAGTTCTGTATGTCCTTTGGATCCATCTGCTTCTTGACTGCTACATCTAAGTTCTACTTCAAATCTGGTATTTTACATGCTGAAAGGAAGATGAAGAGAGAGATGCAAACCAATGCATATGCTCAGTGAAAGGTTCCCATGAACATAAATGAAGGAGGACTGAGGGCCAGAGAATGGCTCAGTGTACAGGAACAAATCCAAAATTATTCCATTGGCATCAGAATGCCTATTCCACTTTTTGCTGCTGTAACTGAGAGCAGATTCCAGCTTCACTTAGCACTGGTCAAAATGTCTTCATTGTAAATGTTTGTGCCATTTCTAGGTGTGTCCAGAATCTTCAGAGAGATTCTCTACTTGCACTGTGGGCTTCCTGTTCTTGGGACAGAAAACTAAAAATAATCTGAGGTTTCTGAAACATCAGTGTTCACATGCTGTACCTCTACAGGAGTCATTGCTCTCCAGCTGAGGTCAGAGTTTCTTTTTCACAAATAAATGTGAGCCAGCAACCTGTCTTCTCACCTTCTGCTCAACCTTCCTTCTGTGAATCTCTGTAAAGTACAATAGAAAATCCAAAATGAGAAGGCAATGCTAGAAACAGGCTTAAAACAAAGTTCTCCTGTGGACTCTTTAACAGTAAGCACCAGGAAACTGGGCAAGTAATAAGTGCTCCGAGGGTCTGTCTCTAGCAAGGGAGAGAACATGGCCACGACGCACTGGATACCTCACTCCAGAGCATGCTTAAACTCTAAAACACCTGGGAGAATTTGCAGTTGCACAGCAGCCATGATGCTCCCCAACCAGATGCCCTGTAGCACAGCTATGTCAGTGTGCACATGCTACTCTGCTACCCAGCTGTCTGCAACAAGAGGATTTTGGTAACATATGGGACCTGCATACCTGGAGCATCCTCTGGGTAGGAAGCTGCTGGAGAGGGCAAGGGAAAGACGCTTGTTGTATCTGCCATTCAGAAACAATTTACCAGGTGCTTGCTTGATTTCAAAGCTAGGACAAGATTATTGGTTGTTTTTTGGTTGGGTTTTGGTCTTTTTTTTTCTAGCTGACAAAAACATTCCTATTCCTCTTACAAAAGAGAGTGTGGCTTATTCAGCTCTTGTGAAAATTCATTGACTTATGTTAGAGATAAATTTCCCCCTCAGGACTCAGAAGTAAGCAGTCAGAGCATTCTGGCATGCAAGGAATTGTGCCTGCTCCCAAAATCCTTCCTGAGGCAGAGCATATTCTTCTTCTCACCCACGCAACCAGCAAGCTCCGCTAGCTGGTACAGAGTAGGAAGCAGAACAATATCTTTGCGTCTTCTCCCTTTCACTTTGCTTTTTTCCAATCACCTTCCTACCTGACTGTATGGGAGCTGCCTGCGGAATGCTGCTTAGCCCTTCCCAGTCATGGCAAACAGGAAGGCAATCTCCTACCCTTTCCCCCTGCCACACTTCCCCAGCCCCAGTCGCTTGCCTGAACACCACCAGACTGAAGCTTACCTATAAACTGTAAAACCTTAGAGGTCCTCCCAGCTGCGAGGGGCTGTGGAAACATAACATGAATCTTAATGGCCTCCTACTGACAGTATCTGGGATCATCCTTGCCTGCCCACAAGCATTTATTGAGGTCAGTAAAACCACTCTGACATTTATGTGTTGTTTGCAGAAGGAGAGGGGTGGGTAAAAGACTTACATTGGAGGCTGAGTCTCCGTTTTATCAGGAGCTATTTGAAGAGTGCTATTTGAAGAGTCAGACTAGATTTAGTAAGGCGGTTCAGGAGGGATCAACAGAGCTTTATTTCATATAGTCCCAACTTGAGGAGCAGGATTGCTTTATCCAAAATTGTTCTCGAGCCGTTTCTTAGCAGAATACACGTGGATTTTACGCAACTTGCCACTGCCTTCTCTCCTTAAAACCCTTTAGCTAATGTCTCAAAATTTTAGCCTTTGAGAATACATTATTTGACTTTACAACACAACCTCTTTGATGCATCAGGGTGCACCCAGAAGCCTGATAGTTGCAAAAAGGCCCAGAGCAACAGCATTAAGTAAGCACAAAAGCCAGGGTTTTCTTTGACATATAAATAAAAACTACAAAATTTCCAGAGAGTTCCCATTTTTATTTGGCTCCCAAACAGTCCAGGCAATGGCAGCCTTTGTGAAATCACCAATGCCAGGGAGAACGTTCTGCTGCTTTGGACCGTCACTGGAGAGTAGTGCAATCGGGTCAGCAGCCAAAAGCACTTGGTGCAGCCACGGCCAGAGCAGTTCAGTCAGGCTGCTCTGCAGCTCTCTGAGGGCCAAGTGCCCCGCATAATAGGTGTCACTTTGAACACCTCAGCGGGGCTATGCCAAGCCAACACGGCCTCCTCACTGCACTGGTGAGGTTTAGCAGCTTTCCTTAGCCCAAAAAACAAGGCTAAGGAAAGGGAGGTAAACAGGGTCATTGTTGAGAAACAACACTTCCTTCATTCCTCCTTCCCTAAGTGCAGGAGCTCTGCTCTGGTGCTCACAAGTTCTGTGAAAGTAACAGCTGGGGTCTAAAACAAGGACCTGTAAAAGTCCTTTTAACTAATGTGAGGCTTAAAAGATTAACTCGTTGCTGAGACCAGACTGTGATTCTCCTGATTCAGCAGTACTCACTCCATGTGCCTGAAAGTGCTTATAAATTTCATCACTCAGAGCCTTCATGGATGACAGATGGAGACAGACGAAGTGGTGATGGCAGGGGTGGAGGGTGTCATATTTCCTTTCCTTTTTTGTTCTGTAGTCAAAAAATTGCAGTCATAGAACACCTTCCTAACTCCTCCATCTCTGCAAGTTAATGGTGGCTACAAGATGTAGCATTCAATAGTTCAATGGTTTACAATGTAACTCAAGGCTCAGCTGTTATTTTTCATCTGGAATGAGGCAAGAAAATATAATTGTAAAGCTTGGTGACTGCATGAACCCTATTTCTCTGATAGTACCTGAGAGTTAGGTGTTGTTGTGGTTTAACCCCAGTCA
>NW_010262106.1:3766-7118 GCF_000690775.1 Eurypyga helias | reverse complement strand
GCAGTAAACAGGATAGCGGACTAGAAACTCAACTGCCTAGAGCTCGATTTATTTTTGTAATAATCAGTTTCAAATTCTTAGAGTCTCAAACAGGATGCAAATAGTGGAAATAATAGCCAAAACCAATTCGCATTCTTCTTGCCCGTGTACTTGATGCTGCCCGATGCTTGGAAGGGGCTGGGGTTGAGGCGGGAATGCTGCAGTTCACCACAGCGTTACCGGGGCGCTCCCTCAGGCCACTGCAGTTTCGATGCTGGTTCTGCATTTCTGATGTACACAAGACAGTGATGGAGCCGGCAGGCCTGGGCTTAGCCAGCCTTGCAGAAAGACAGTTAATTTGTGATCATTTAGCATTTCTGAAGTTGCTTTTCTGTAAAAGCTGTTCAGGAGGTGGATGACTAAAGAGAGAAAGGCAACTGTGCACTTGAGCATGCACTACTGCTAATGGAAAGAGAAGTTTAAATCCTCCTTTCTTCCAGTCTCTGAGCCTGATGGCAGAGCTGGAAACTGCCCATGGGAAAGAACAGGGAGCTACTATTGTATCACCAGAGGTTTCTGAGGGGAAAAGGCAGTAGGAGATGCCCAGAAAACAAGATCCTGAGAGATACTGTTGAGGTTCTGAGATACCGCTCCCTTGGATGGGATGGACTGAGTACTCAACTTCTTTTGATTCAAAACTTCCGTGTTTTTTATAGTGGGGGGGTGGTAGGAGAATCCTACAAACTGCTAAGACAGGGTGCAGTGAAAGAAGCCAATAGATGGAAGAGAAGGAGTATGGGAAAATTAAGGGAGCGTTCCTGAAATTGTTCAGAGCTCACTGCTGCTTAGGTTAAGAAACAGGCTCAAAAAACATATGGCTGCAATGTCAGTTGGAGAAAGTGTTACTGAAGTTCCCTTTTTTAAAGAAAAAGGAAACAGTACCAGACACTAGCAACAAAGCTGCTTTCCAAGGGACTACCATGCTTTTAAAAACTGTGGGGGAGCAGGGAAAGGAAAATACAAACTTGTGCTCGTATCCCTGCCTCCAACCTGGTGTTGAGAGTACTCACACAAGGGGAACCTCCCACCATTTCTGCACAGCCTTACGGATTTCCACGCTGTGTCCTTATTTCCCCCTTTTCCTTCCTCCCCACTGGTCTCCACTTGCAGATTCTGCTTCTCATTCGTCTCGCTTCAGCCTCTCCCAGTTCACACTGGCTCACTTTCATGGCTCCCACCCAAGCTACTCCTCAAGCCTTTTGACTCAAATTTCTTCCCACTTAGGTCTCCTAACACATATACACAGCTCTCTGCCACAGGGTTTGAGGTACATTTGTTGCTGTGCCTCCCCTCTTCCTGCTCCCACCCTCGGATGCAGGCACACATGCATCTGCCTTATCTCCCTGAGCCACCTTGCTGTAGATGATCCTTGCCAGCAGATCCTTGGCTTTGCCAGATCTCCCACCAAGGCTTCTGCTCTAACAGTTCTGGAGATCAGGTATCCTTGGAAATGAAGAAGGAAGCTCCCCCTTCCACCTGGTTAAGAACAATAGTACACTCATTAGCCTGTTAAGCAGATACTGTATATAGCGATCTATGGCTTGTTACCTGAACCTATGCTAGACCCTAATCAAAAATTATGTCCTGAACTAGCCTTTGGTGATTTTAATGTTAAAAATTACTTCTCTTTATGAATAATGAGTATGCTAATGAAGAGAAGCTCCCCAAGTGTTTAAAACAAGTATATGTAATTGTGGGCGGTGGGGAAAAGTATGAGTGACCAATCAGTTATTTCTTCCTTATTAATATTTTGGATAAAACACCCTTCGTATTTCTGAAAGTTGTGCTGTGTTAGATGCCCAGCACCTGCTTCTGCAGAATCAACATAAATACAAGTATCTCTACTCAGCGTGTTGATTGGCTCTTACACACTGGGTAGAAGAACCCAGATTTGGGACAACAGAAGGATTTTTTAAAACCTGTACATGGCCTGCACTTAACTAAGACCCACTTGGAGGAAGTCCTGAGAGGAGAAATGCTGGCATATTTATGAAGAACTGGCCCTGAGATAGTGCTACCCAGGCAATGCCTAAGTCTATCAGAATCACAGAGTCATAGAATGGTTTGGGTTGGAAAGGACCTTAAAGACCATCCAGTTCCAAGCCCCCTGCCATGGGCAGGGACACCTTCCACTAGACCAGGTTGCTCAAAGCTTCATCCAGCCTGGCCTTGAACACTTCCAGGGATGGGGCATCCACAGCTTCTCTGGGCAACCTGTTCCAGTGCCTCACCACTCTCTCTGTGAAGAACTTTTTCCTGATATCTCATATAAATCTACCCAAGAAGATTAAACATAACATGGATTTTTCAGAGCTATTAAGTTCTCCGTAACAAGGACTGCCAAAGCTGTGGAACCCTCAACATAAGAAGGATATTGACTGGTTGGAGCAAGTCCAGAGGAGGCCACAAAGATGATGGAGCACCTGGAGCACTGGCTGGAGCACCTCTCCTATGATGAAAGGCTGAGACAGTTGGGCTTGTTCAGCCTGGAGAAGGGGAGGCTCCAGGGAGACCTTATTGTAGCCTTCCAGTACTTGAAGGGGCTACAAGGAAGCTGGGGGGGACTTTTTACAAGGGTCTGTAGTGACAGGACAAGGGGTCACGGGTTTAAATTGAAAGTGGGGAGGTTTAGATTAGATATCAGGAAGAAGTTCTTCACGGAGAGGGTGGTGAGGCACTGGAACAGGTTGCCCAGAGATCCAATCCAAACCATTCCATAATTCTAAATAGCCATGCAAAACAACAAAGAGCAATGGCCACTTGGAAAGTGGTGGTGGTGTAACACCTCTGATGAGGAGCACCTGCCATATATAGCACATAAACAAAAAGTCCAGTGCCAGACACATCAGTTTTAGCCAGGCTTGAAAAGTAGTTCCTCACTTTTATCCAGCAAGTCTGATACAAGGAGAAACCCAAAGCAGCAGGGCTCTGTCACATGCAGCATCCTTGGGTTCAATGCCCTGAAAGCCAAGGAACAGGGAGAGGGCTGAGAGCTGGGAGTGACCACGAGCAGGGCTTCTTCAGCAGCACTGAGCCACGGGATGAGCTGACCCACCGCGCATTTTGAAGACATTCCCAGGACACTGTATCGCTTCCAGGAAAGAACAGCGGTTTTACAGCTCCTCTGGGAGACAGAGCAGGCCGGGAGAGGAGACCCCGGCCCCCGGCCAAAGCACGCTCCGCCTGATCACAAGGGCTAAGGGTTTCTTGGGGCAGTGTTTCAACTGCAGGCTCAAAAAGCACGCAGCAGAGAGCCCCGACGTCACGCAGCTTTTATTTAAACAACAGGCTGAGGATGTTGCTGAGGGGAAAA
>NW_010262106.1:0-3302 GCF_000690775.1 Eurypyga helias | reverse complement strand
TGCCCGGGCCCCTGTGGAGGGGCAGCGGGAAGCTGTGGTCGTGGGCAGGCGCCGGCGCTGCTCAGCGGGCTGTGGGCCCTCCCCTGGCTGAGGTGTGTGTTTGGAAAGTTACCTGAGATCCTTCGGGTCGCTGCCAGGGAAAGGGCCCAGTGCACGCCTACAAACTGCTCTGTGCAGAGCTTTCGCTACCACAATGTATGTGGCCCCAATGTCTGCTCATACCAGGCATCTTAACTTCTTGTTTTGCACACATGCAGGCAAAAAAAAAAAGTGTCAGCACCTTCAAATCCATCTTGAATACATAGATGCATTTGCAGTGTGAAAACCACAAAGATTTTTCCATCGGTCTGTATTAAAACATGAAAACAGCCAATCAAGTTTGTTCAGGTTGCCACTAAAGAGTTGCCCAGGTACTGCTGCTGTTCAAGTTGGCTATTAAGGATGCAGGGACCGTCTTCTGCGTCTACACCACAAAGAGCAAAAGTTAATTTCCAGAAGCAACAGTAGAGAGACATGCACACACAGTGCTTACAGTTAATAGTAAATGATGCAGTAACTGTAGGTTGGTGTAAATCACATTAAATTGTAGAATGTAGCTATACATCTAAGAAAACGATAAAGCTGTTTCTCACATGCTAACAGGTCACCAACCAAAATACATATATTTTCAAGACATATTGGCTCAGGGGTTTGCTACCTATTTCATTAATGTTTTCTTTTTGTCTGGAGAAAAGAGTACTGGCTAAGACATAAGTGACCCCTATGGATATGATTACATCTCAAATGAAGAAGTCTAGAGGGAGCCTCTCCAATAAAGCCCTGGCTGAAAGGGTCCCTAAAGCAGTCATCAAAGATGTGATCTTCTGCCATGTTTGAGATGTTGTGTTTAATAAATAAACACCTTTTCCCCCAAGAAAGACCAGTTGTATCAACAGCTTCTCCTAAAGTGAACAAGCTACATTATCCTAAATACTGGCTAACTGCTTGGACCAAAAAGAGGCAAGATACTTAGTGGAAGTCTGTTAAATATAGATATTTTTTGAACTTATAATATCCCAAAGACATACCCAGTTAGTTTGACAAGATGTAATATGCATAGCAATGTTAGTGGTTATTGTATGAATCTTCCCTGATTTTCATTATTTTGCCTGGGATTGGTGATAGGATGGCAGGTATGTAGTTACCTGGGTGCTGAGGTTTAATCCCAGCCAGCAACCAAGCACCACACAGCCGCTCGTTCACAGCCCCCGCCCCAGTGGGATGGGGAGGAGAATCGGAGGAAAAGGCAAGGAGACTTGTGGGTTGAGAAAGTTTAATAATTGAAAATAAATGAACTAAAATAATATTGGTAATACTAATATTAGTAATATTACTACTAATAATCTGTAATGAAAATAATGGAAAATAAAACAAATTATGCAACTGCTCACCCCCCACCAACTGATGCCCAGCCAGTTCCTGAGTGGAGAGAGCCAGAGCCTCAGAGCCAGACAAAACCCGAGAGAGAGAGAAACACCCCCAACTTATGTACTGAGCATGACGTTTTATGGCATGGAATACCCCTTTGGTCAGTTTGATCAGCTGTCCTGGCTGCGTCTCTTCCCAGCTTCTCACATAGAAGAAGCTGTGAGGGACACAGGAACGAAGTACAGTATGAGAAACTGAAAAAGTCCTTGAGTTGACATAAGCATTGTTTAGCAACAATTAAAATCATTAGTTATTTATCAATATTCTTCTCAGCACAACCAAAACACAGCCTCATACTAGGTACTGTGAGGGAAATTAACTTTACCGCACCTAAAACCAGCACACTAGGTCATCTTAATTGGTCCGGTACTTAGCCCACACGCATCGAATGGGAAGGCACATCGGTTGAGGGCAGTAGAGACAAAGTGGTGTTTGTATGAACTCCCTCATCCACAGTGTTCATATGCTTCTTGTAAATGCTGGTGAAACTTCAGTTATACTTAACCAATCCATATTTTTTATCCCTGCAATGAGTTTTTCTTTAAAATTCCTCCTTCATTCTTTCAGCCTGGAAACCGCAAGCAGAAATTTTTAAGCATTCTGAGGATATTTTGGCTTCATATGGCTCTCATCACATCGCCCAGATTGGAATCCCTTAAGGTCATGTAACTTTCTTCCTAAATATTGATTTAACAGCCATCACCTGCACAGGTTCTCTTGTATGTTTTGTTTGTAAGAAAACAAAATTATTTGGTGTGGAGTTGATTGGGGAAGAGAATACATTGTTTTTGGCAGAGTGACATTTTTCCTTTTTGCCCACTCATTTTTCACAATAATTACAACCAGTAGTTTTAGTACTAGCACTGTGGAAATTTTCCCAGTAATATTACAGGATGCTCAGAGGAAGCAGAGGACATCTGCAGTGAGCGGAGGAGGCAGCTAGAATCAAAGCACAGCTCACAAGAAATACACAATAACCCTTTGAGAATAATTTGCTGCGTAACGATCTTGCTGGATTGCAATGCAGAGCATACAGTTTCAGTGTATGTTTGCACATTTAATGAAGTCATAGCCCAGTTGTCCTCTCCCTGAAGTTAATAACAATTAGCTTGAACACCAACATAATGCTATCCTTGATTCTTTGAGGTAATCATCAAAAAGCTCAAATGGTAAATGTTTAATGAGGGGAACATACTTCGCCAGTATCTTTAAACTATATAGAGAGATATATAGAAATACTAAACTACTTGCTTCATTTTATTAAGGCAAGCCCTATACCTTTCCGATCTCCTAAAGTGGATCCCTGGTGTTTACACTCATTTCTGCTGCTGACATTGGCTTCATAAACCTTCAGCTTAAACAGAGAAAAGGAATTTGCTGGTTTTAGTCAGGACAGAGTTAATTTTCTTCACAGTTGCTAGTATGAGGCTGTGTTTTGGTTGTGCCAAGAATATTGATAACATACAAATGTTTTTAGTTGTTGCTAAGCAATGTTTATATCAACCTAAGGACATTTCCAGTTTCTCATACAGCCCCTGTGTTCCCAGCTTCTTCTCTAAAAGAAGCTGTAATGGGACACGCAGCCAGGACAGCTGACCCAAACTGACCAAAGGGGTATTTCATGGCGTAAAATGTCATGCTCAGTATATAAGTTGAAGGAAGTGGGCTGGGGGTTTCAGCCTCACTCTCTCTTGGTCTCACTCTCTTGTGCTCTGGCTCTCGCTACTCAGGGGCTAGCTGGGGGTTGATCAGCAAGTGGTGAGCAGCTGTATCATTTCTTTTATTATCCATTACTTTCATTAACTAGTAATAGTAGTAGTGGTAGCATTATTTTA
>NW_010262105.1:0-19222 GCF_000690775.1 Eurypyga helias | reverse complement strand
GTTCAGCTTTTCATCTACCAGTACAGCATCTGCTGTACAACAATAAAACATAATATACAGATGAACCTTTCACACTCAGAGCTGTACATTTCTCAAACTTCATATTTGGGTGTCCTCCATGGTAGTCATTTTTCAGTGACCATTGTTCAATATTTTCTGTTGCTGGTACACTAATTATTTTAAATTTCTGCTTTTGCATCATGCCTCTGGCCATTTTAAATAAAAAGGAAGATGCTAGACACTTCCACGCTAGTGGTCACCCGTCTTAATCAGAGGATCTTGGACAGACTTTGCTGCTAAACAGCATTTGAGGCTCAGGTAATTTACCTGGTGATGAATCAATGACTTGTATTTAACAACGGGTAGAGCTGGAGAAATCATAATAGCTACAACCTTAACTGCCCACAGTGCCTTTTTCCTGGAGGTTGGTCGCCTCATGCTGGCTAGATGTAAGAGAGGGTTCAGTGGGACTTACATTGCAGCACCTCGGAAGTGAATGTATCACCCGGTGGTCTAGAGAAAATTCCCACTGCTTTCAGTGTGAGTGAGCATAATGTTGTGACTGGTAGCTTTCCTTCTGAGATATCTCTGCTGTGAGTAACGTAGCTTTACACAGAGCAGAAGCACGGATTGGGTAGGTCAGTGCCTTCTTTTGCTAGGTTGGTTAGGAGTACTGCAAGGCATTGGCCAGCACTGTTCAGGGCTTAATATGTTACTAATACAATTAACTATTTTGAGTCTTACACTTGCTAAGTGGAAGCAGTTGCCACCATTGAGCAGTCTGCAGGGTTGTTGTCCCTCTGGGGCTAGTCTGCGTTGCTGTCTGTGTTTTGGTTCTTGCGCTCGAGGGTGTAGATTTTGTGACTGCATAAGAGCTCAAAGAAACCTTTAGGAAAACTTTAGGGCTTCTCTATTGAAGGGTTGGGGGGGAAAAGCTGCTTCACATTATTCCTGCAGTGAATGGGAGTGGAGAAAAGACTTGAGGAGGTGCAGGGTTTCACCAGTTCCAGGAGGAACTGAAATTCGTGCCTAAAGCTAGAGAGCAGTTAGTTGTCTCTAAGACTAAGGAGTATTCATTAACATTATGCATTTGGTAAGCCTCCTTTTGGTACAGTCAAAGAAAACAGACAACAGGGACATGAAAGGAGGGGTAAAGCTTTTTTCCACAGAAACAGCAATATTAGGGCACTGGATTTTTGTTTGGTTTGGGGTTTTTTGTGTGTTGTGGTGTTTTTGGGGTTTTTCTTAAACACTTCCAAAATATTTCCTATTCAAACTTTTGTCTTTTCCTCTTTGTTCAAACAGGGAGCAATCTGTCCCATAGCACTACCATTTTCATTCTCAGGAGCTCTGATTAATTAGTTTTTTTCTGTCAGAGAGTAACATAAAGGTCTTTGGTTAGTTGTGGTTTTTTCTTAAGGAGTTAAGGAATCTTGTATTTTTTAGAAATTTTTATTAGTACACTTGTATTCCAGTAATGCAGCTCATCATGATTATTTGTATTCCTGTCTGTACATTACCAGCCTTTGTCATCAAGTGGTGTAGAAGCTGTGGATGTGAGGTCAGCCTACGTCTACTGCCTTGCCCAGAAATAAGCAGCAGAAGCAGTTGTTTATGCAGGGGTTCTGGCAAATGCCTGCTACCTTCTGCTGCAAAACAAACACATCCTTT
The DNA here is from genome assembly GCF_000690775.1 of Eurypyga helias. Lineage (NCBI taxonomy): Eukaryota > Metazoa > Chordata > Aves > Eurypygiformes > Eurypygidae > Eurypyga > Eurypyga helias. The sequence continues at coordinate 17,551 of NW_010262105.1, read as the reverse complement.
CCATAAACACTCTAGGTGTGCAGCTTCTACTCTGTTTGAAACGTGGTAGTTGCACACGAAGAAGCACAAATCAGTCTTCACTTTTAGGAGCATGTCTTTCTTCCAGATAGATACTTTTTTGGAGTGTGCTTAGTTGAACATGCAACAGGTTGTATTTCACACTCCAGATATGAAAACTTCTTACCAGAGCATGGTCTTAGACCAAAACTGATATCCTTTGAATGCAGGCAGGCGACCTATTAGACTGAGTTGGTGGTTTGCTCTAAAAGGAAAGGAAGAATGCCTGGATTGCATTTGTGAACAAAGTTAAACATTTGTGTCAACATTTCAAGTCTTATTCTTTTTTTAACCTGACCTTCTTTTACCAGTTGGAACTAGAGAAGAACAATGGTTCTTGGAAATGGATATGAGAATCATCAGCAGAACAGTAGCTGTTGTAATGTGCACAACTATAGTTAACTTCAAAGGGAATGAAGTGTATGCATCCGTTGGCAGCAGGACAGGGACACTGCCTCTTAGAATAAAGTAACAGTGAAGATGGCCTTCCTAGTCACATTTCTAATGTGGTTAGATCCCCCTCCATTCCTCCATGTTCCAGAATACTTGCTCATCTCGATTTACTTTCTTTTTAGTGCCATTAAGCACATCCTAGGAAGCGTTCTTATTCGTAAGACTGCCACGTATACTTTGGTTTCGCCTTGCCCTCTTTATTCTAGCCTCAGTTAGGAATTTTTGCCACTTGCCTTTTGCTGGCTAATTGCTGATTTATTATGTAAGGCACAATAAAACTGGTAATTTCATTCTGAGATGCTTCTGTTGTAAGTTCTTAGGCCTGCTCATGCCAGTTCATCACACACTGATTTAGCTACTGTCTTGTAGGTTTTCTAGAAGTGTGTGTGTATATATACACACATTTTATTACAGCATTAAAATTAAATATGGTTACCCATATATTAAATTGATAGATTGCATTTTATACTTGCAAAGAATTCCTGAAAAATAACTATGAAAAAAAAAAAAGTTTTTTTCTAGTTGTTACTTCAGTCAGTCTGGTTTCTTTGTCCAATGAGATCTGTAGATAGTAACTTTTATAATTTTTTTCTTTCTTTTGTGCACACATTTAACATGTTGCTGTTCTGGTCAACTTTCTGAATGTCAAAATGAACTCTAAACCTTCCATCACTTTCCACTTGCCTTTTTACATTTTCCTTGTACATTGCCAAACTTTTCAGGTCTCTTTCCTGTAAATTAAAATCACAATTTTAAAATTACTTTTTAAATACAGTACTTCACCTGTTTCAGAGAGTCCAAATTCTTAAAGATCTGAAATTACTTACGTGCCTCATCCCTTTGAATATTAATTGGATAGAAAAGCTCTCAGCTTGAGCGACGTGGGGATTGGTATATTTAGTTGTCCTGTGAGGCTCTATGAGCAGGCTTGATATGTCTCTTCCATTTATGTGCAGGTGTACTCCATATGGATATAAGTATAAGCCTGTCTTTTACAGTCTAGTGAAAAGGTGTCCTTTGTTATTTTTCCCATTTTGGTCTGTGTTGTATCGAAGTGTGCTTAATCTGAAATTAGCTTTATGTCTCTAATTTATTCTATGTCCAGCTTAAATAGAAGGAAATATTTTGAACTGAAAGAACATTATTTAAAAGGACATTATTTTTCCACACACTTACTGAGGGAAAGACAAATCTGCAGAAGGCATGCCCTGTAAGAGAGCACTGGGGGGACAAGAGATCATCATGTCTTTGCTTGTCCCACAGGGGCTAAACCAGCTTCCTAGCCTTTTCTGGGTGACTTTTCAACAGTGCCATGCAGAAGTGGACTCCACTGTTTCAAATAGCTTCTCAGGTTGCAAAACCTTACTGTTCTATTCCAACAGCTGGGGCTCACCTAAATTGGTAATCCCATTTCCACCTCCAACCAAAACTTTGCCAGCAAAACAGATAGTGATGACTTTTCTTTTTTTTTTTTTTCTTCACCAGTTTAATTTTCTCTTTTAGCAGATGAAGGTGGTTTATTCTGTTGTCAGTCAAGCGCATAGAGCCTGTTCAAGGTGGGGAGGAGGGATGCTTGTGAAGAGGTGAGATGAGGAAAGGGAGCAACAATGCCTCATCTGTCAGTGTCGGGATCTGTCTTGTGCCACTCTGCCCTGGTGCTGCAAACCCACGGTTCTGTGGGGTGGTCTATCTGCTAGGTGCTCTGGTACCAACCTTTCATAGGTGTCCTAGAACGCTAAGGCAGCATAAATCTAGAACAACTAAAAATTGTTTCTTGCCATCTTATTGAGGTAAAATGGCCGGGCACTGTCTTAGACAAATGCCTGTGTCAGTGTTGAGGAGGCAGGACAACAGCTGGCAGGGGGTTGGTCTCATCTCTCTCAGGACAGCAGCATCTCCTAGGAATTGAAGTCAGTTTAAATCAAAAGTGGGTAGATTTTGATTGGATATCAGGAAAAAGTTCTTCACAGAGAGAGGGTGGTGAGGCACTGGAACAGGTTGCCCAGAGAAGCTGCGGATGCCCCATCCCTGGAAGTGTTCAAGGCCAGGCTGGATGAGGCTTTGAGCAACCTGGTCTAGTGGAAGGTGTCCCTGCCCATGGCAGGGGGGTTGGAACTAGATGGTCTTTAAGGTCCCTTCCACCCCAAACCATTCTGTGGTTCTATGATACGATCCTGTCCTACTTGGAAAGGGTTCATGCATCCCTCCTAAAAGAGAACTTTAATGTTTGTGTTTGTCCTCTTAACTGGATCTACCCAACTTTATATTTTCATTTGCAACATATCACTGAGATGGATATTGGTAATGCTTCTGAACCAGTTACTGTAATTCAAAAGAGCCTGTTCTAGCCAGATTTCTATGATGCAATTCCAGAGACACTTTCTTTGTGCCTTAATTATGCAGAATTCCCTGGGGCTTTAGCAGAGTTTTTGACTGTGCAAGTGATGCTTAATAAGGTCTCTAGTTTACAGAACTAATTACCCCATACTTTGATTTGGCTTAAATACTCCAGCAAAATTTTACTGTTGAATACATGAGTGTAATTACTGCTGGAGATGGTAGATTGTTGGAAGAAGCCATCTCAAGGCAAAATTGGTTTTATTAATATCTTTGTGAATTAAAGTTAGTGATTCTTTACTCTGTTTCTTACTATGCTTTTACAGTTTTCCAAGATATCTCTTGTATCCTAAATTGGTGTAAAAAGTAAGGAAAAAATATGTACTTTATACTGCATTTGCCTCTGTTTTTTGTTCAGAAATGCTATCTGTAGCTGAAATTGACTTATCATGAGGCACACTTTTTTCTTACATGTTGGCTTTCCCAGTAGACACCTACTTTTGGTTTTCCCAGAAGGTTTCAGTATCTTTCTCAGCATCAGTAGCAATTGAAATATCTCCCAGAAGGACAGATTTTACTTCCAGCTGTGTTCTACAAGTGACTTGAAAAGACTTAACTCATGCAGAAAGTGGCTTATATTCCAGGGGAATTACTTAAATGACTTCATTTCTCACTTCAGCTCTCAGTTCAAAGGGGATTCATATGGTCCCCACACCACAAATTCTGTCTTTAATTCAGCGGCCAAAAAAGCATCAAACAGGAATGAGAAGCCTGTCTGCTGTGCTGGCCAGAAACACAGGGAGCCTCCAGCTCAGGGGACCTGTGATACCCAAAAAACTTCTTAGAGGCCACTTGTTAAGTAGCTCTTCCAGCTGCCTGCAAGAGCAGCCTGCTGTACTCTGAAGAAGTCATATAATTTATATGATAAATTATATATGATAGCGATACCTGCTGCTCCTGAATCTGATGGACTTTGAATTCAGCTAAAGTATATTTGAGGGACTCAGTACCACTCGCAAGCTCCCCTTTCATAGGTTATTACTAATTGGAAACAGCTTAATGTTCAGTGGTGCTTATAACCACAATTCCCATTGAAGTCAGTGAGTGTACTTACAGCATTAAGTAGGTCTCCTAGCAATGCTTGTGGTTCAGGTACCTGGTTCTGATTTAGTTCCTGGTTTGTTGGGGGTTTTTTTTGGAGGTGTTTTTTTTCCTTTCTGAGTACTCGTTACTGTAAGAAAAATATTTTGGTTTCAAATCTTTTGCGACTTTGTCTTTTACAAGTACTGTGTGTGCTGTCTTTTTACATGGTTAGTGAATCTTCTTTTTCTCCTCATTTCAAGTGTAAATGAAAGATGATCCAAGTAAATCCTGTAAGGGACTCATGTTGGAGTGACCATTTGAAAAGTCCCCCTCTTGAGCTTCTTTATTAGGTAAATGTTGGAAACTAAAGAAGCTAACATAGCTAGTGTTCATTTTGTTTAATGTTTTCAGGAATGGGATCTTTTCCAAATACTTATTTTGCTCTTTTTCTTTCTTAAAAATATAATTTTCTTTTTTTTTTTTTTTTTAAAAAAAGGCAGGCTGTAAATTCCAGTCCATTTCCTTACCCTTCTGTATTGCTCCTTCCAATCTTACCCCCAGATGTCACGGATAGATGTTAAGATGTTTTAAAAAATGCAAAAATTATTTTGCCTGTTTTGTGGGTTTTTTTCCTCTCAAAACACAGGGTGGGATGAGATTCTTTGCAGATGATGATTTCCTCTTTTTTTTATCTTAGCCAACTGACTTTTCATACCATGCTTGATACAGACCTCTTACAGCAGAAAAGTTATGATTTTGATATGTGGACTAGCTAGATAAGTTGTAAGTTATGATGATTTTGTTGTCTTGAATTAGGTTAGATAAAAATCTATGTTCCTTGAAGAAAATAAAATGTGACCTGTTGCCTAGTGCAAGAGTGGAGGAATTTTCATTTGTTTATTTTTCTTCCTCTTTCTTCTTTCACTGTCCAACTTGTTGCTGTTGGACAGTGTATGACATACAAGTGATGGCCGTGATGTGTCAGTGGTTGATGAGGTGAAGTGCTATTTTGCTATTTAAGGGCCATTCAACTCCACATTGTTTTTCTGGTCAGTTGTTCCTGTCATTCAAATTATTATTACAGTAAATGTTAAAACAATGCCACCTGATACTGCAGCTCACTTGGTATATTTAACTTGATTTATTGTGGTTCATTGTTAGGATGCTTTGAGGGACAATTACAGCTACCCTTAGCAATTTAAACAATGTAAAAAAAAAAAAATTAACATCAATTAATTTAACCTGACTCTAATTTCCAGATCAATTGAAACTATTTATTGAGTAATACTCTGGTAATTAATTTTGAATGCTCTTTTTTCTTGAGTCTGATAAAAAGGTAGTGGTGCTTCACAGGCAGGACCAGACTCAAAGATTTGGCACTTTTTTTCCTTCTGCTCATGTCTGTGTGTTTTGGCATAACATGGGACAAGCAAAGCAGCAGGATGAAAGGACCAGTCTCTGAGCATCTGCCATTGCCTGCAATACAAGGACAGGCTCCGATCAGCTGGAGAGTGCTGCTGCCATTTTATCTCATCCCCCAGGGCTTCTAAATTCTTTTTCTCTCAGGTACCGTAAAGAAAACTAAACATTTTTTAAGGTTTTTGCATTGATCTAGAGTCTGAGTGTCAAAGCATTTCTCTTTTCAAATAGAAGGCATGTGAGTCTTGCTTCAGGAGGAAGTAGCTTGGTCTGTGGTGAAGGGTTGCATGGTAGAATATGGGGTATCCCACCTCAGGTTTTCTCTCTGCCCAGCTCAGAATAGTTTTGCATCCTGTATCACTCACTGAGGTAGAGCTTAGGCATTTGAATGCTTGGGCTTCCAGCATCTTAGCCTATGATACTTGTATTTGCTAGCTTCTCTTACTCCTAAAATACAATTTCATTGAAAGCACTGTTGAAAGGGAAGTGTCTGCGTGAAACACGTTGAGTTTGATGAGTTAGCATACATTTAACAGACAGTGCGGCTCGATCTTAAAGTTTATGGGGAGATGAATTGCATAAATAAAGTGGCAAACAGACTACAGTGGAGTTAATGCTGAATAGGGATTTTTGCAGCCAATGAGAGGGAGGTGCTGTTTATTTTGGGCTAACTCGTACTTCTTAATTCAGTTACTGGTAACTGGTCTGGGATTTGAGTCTCTCCAGTTTGACTCATGAAAACTTAATTTTGCATGACACAAATGCAGAGTGATGAGTATGTGTTTCAAATTTTGAGAAAGCTGCTAAGGAGGACCCCATCCTGTGCTAATGGAAGTCCTGCTGCTACTCTTATGTAGTGGGAAAAGCAAGGCTTGAGGAAGGGGTGCATGGATAAGCACTCCCATTAGCATTATGTAGGGGATAGCATTTCAGCTAATGTGCCAGGCTCACTTCCTGCCAATGCCCTTTTGGTGAAAGGCTGTTCCTCGAATACTTTGTTCGGTTTTGGCCCCATTACTACAAGAAAGACACTGAGGTGCTGTAGCGCGTCCAGAGAAGGGCAACAGAACTGGGGAAGAGTCCGGAGCACAAGTCCTGTGAGGAGTAGCTGAGGGAGCTGGGGATGTTTAGCCTGGAGAAAAGGAGGCTCAGGGGAGACCTTATCGCTCTCTACAGCTGCCTGAAAAGAGGGTGTTAATGGTTGAACTTGATGATCTTAATATTTCCAACCAGAAAGATTCTATGAAAGAGGGAAGGTTGTGGAGACTTATTGCTCATGACTATGGCCTACTCCCACGCCTTAGCGTTCCTTGCACTTGTTTGTTACCTTGTGCTGCTGCTGGCATGCACAATCTAGAAAATAGGCTCATTCTATTAGTTCATAAAGGTTAGCAGAACCTCTGCAGTTCTTACCACTTAAGTGACAGGTAACAACAGAAATAACACAGCATTCCCATAATTAGCACAAAAATGCCATGAAATGTCTCTGGTTTAAAGGGTGCACACATAGAAAAAGAAGAAACCTTTTGCAATCTGGTCCTTACACATTCTAGAGAAGTACTGTATGTGTTTATTTGGGCCCTTAACTTTTTGAATTAATTTGAACTGCATGCAGAAAGGTCTTGTAAAAACCCCAGCAACTACAAGGTCAGATGCTAAATTGTGGGAGGAGAGCTTGAGGGATGCCACTTTGAGGGTCATTTTGCAATTTCTGTTTTGAATGTCACTGTTTTGCTTTTAACACTGGGACTCTGCATGCAAAATCCAAGAATTTTTTGTGGTTTTTCTTTTCAGCTACCCTCACTGTTTTCCTGTACTTGTTTATCTTTTTGGTGGCGTTGGCTAGCCTGCTGGTTACTACAAAGCCATCCAAAACAGGGCAAATGCTCTGCTCAGCCAAAACTGACCATTGCTAGTGTGTGTGGCTACCAAGCCATTCCCTTCTGTGTTTGGTTCTATGGTTATACCCTCTTTGGAATTCTTTTAGTTTTTGGAACAAATGATGCTGTAACCTCTGTGAAATTGTTAGAAAGTTGTCATAAAACCACCACAAACAGAAAATCATTTATCTTGATGTTGCTCTCTGCAGGTTTCTGTTGCACTTGCTGGTCTGATTTCCCCAGCCATCACTGTTTCTTTTTACTTGCATAAGTTCCAAGGTTTAGATTTTCTCTTCTTCCTAATTTTCTTAAGTACTTCTTAAAATAACACCCCTGAACATATACACCATCCAAATGTGGTCATGCATGTGCCTGCTAATCCCTAGTGGACACTAGCTTAGTGAATCATTTCAGGAACTCTGATATAATAAAAATATGTAATGCAACCATCTGTCCTTCAAGATCCTCAACAAGAGACATACCTTGGTCTTATTTGTGTTGGTGTAAATCCAGAATCCCTTTATATCCATTAGTGGCTTTAGTACAGATTAACTCTGGTTTTAAATGGAATCAAGATTTGGCCAGGTGCATATTGGTTTTGCATTTTATATGGTGTTACTAGACTAATAGGGATTTCACAAATGCTAAATTTTCTCAGGTGGGAGCACTCTGGACATATTTGCTTTATGAAGTTCAAAACTGTCAATATGCAGCATTCCTTTAGGTTACAGCTGGCTGATCCTGCCTTTGGAAATATGACCGTGACTTACATACCTTGTGAAGTTACATTTTTAGCACATTCATTAAATTTTGTTCCCAGTTATGTTCAGATAGCATTGCAGAGGAGTAAGTTGGAGCAGTATTTGATTCCATTATGGAGAGGCAACTCGGAGCAGAATTTGAGTTGTACTGTCCTATTATTAACAGAAATTTATTTTAATAATTGTCATTTGATATATTTAACGGACTATCTGTGAACTCCTCTAGGTGGCCTCCTAACATCTCGTGATTTTTATTTTGCATGTGTAAACAATAAAACAACAACAACTGAAAAAAACTGTTCTGATTTGGAAGGAATTAAATATCATCAATTAGGGCGAGTGCCCGACATGCAGGATCTATATATGTATTCTTGTGCTCCACCTACAGGCAAATCACTGCTATGTCTACGAATGGGTAGGTTTACGTGGGCACCATGCCCACAGCTAATGTTGCTCGCATATTTTCACAGCGTGGCTGTGTTAGAGTGCTGCTCTGGGTGCTGCTATTCCCTGTTTCTCCGCATAGCCTTGAGCATTGTGCTGATAACTTTATATTGCTGGCAGTGTTGCTGCTAACACGTTCAAGGCTAGCAGCCTCTATGTTTCTGTTGCACGTAGATGTGTCCACCCTTGACTGGTTTGCACTAAGAGCAGGTGTGGGTTGAGAAGCTGCCTTGGACAGACCACTGAATATTTCCCTGCCCTTCTTGTGTGTGAGTGGAAATGATGCTTTGAAAATTTAGACACAAAGGGTGCTACATAAAAGCCTCAGCACATTTAAATGAAATAGCGTACATGGTGATGGGAGTGGAGAGAGAGGTCTAATGTCCTGCTGGACTGTGTCCAACTATGATGATGAGCCTCTAAATTTAGAGGTGCTGCCTTTTGGCAGGGGTACTCCTCTTCTTTCTAAATTGTATGGTAGTTCTTAGGCATAGCCTTAAAGGCTCAAAAAGTGATCAGACTGTCACTCTCCAACTTTCTGTAAATTGTCTCCCTTCTACATCTTTTTCAACAAGTTTCCTCTTTCTTCTCCATTTCCAGCATGTACATGTATACCTAGTGGCAGTCCGACAAGACAGAAAGCAAGGAAAACTTCACACTTTTACCACTGTTGTCTTCTCAGGCTGGTATGAAGAACCCCCAGGACATATTTTATGCCTCCTACCACTGAGTCCCCTACTGAGGAACTTAGTAGGAATGATTACCCTGCCATGGGCACCTGCAGACTACTGGAGAAAGGATGGAGTTAGTGATTCCTGCTTCTCAAAGTCACTAGAAGATGTTGCTCCTCAAGGTGCTGGAGGGAAGGGTAGGGAGAAAAGAGGTGTAATCCGTGGGGTTGTGTGGTCACTGATGGCATGAGCTGTTGTGCTATCATCTGCTTCATTTGAGCAGATGTTGAATTACTGTTCTAGGTCTTCTAAGGATTACTATTATCATCTTTCTTTTTTCTCCCCTTGCTTCCCTCTCCCCTTCACCCAAGATGGTACTTTACAATTGGCCCCTGTCTTTTGCCCTTGTGCTTTAAGGATTAAGCCAAGTGATATGCCTCCAGATCTGAGAATTTGAAGGAAGCTTCAACTTGCATTGTTGGGACCTTCTGTTCTAAATTCTGGAAATGCTATAATTGTGACTTTTTAAATTACCTCAAATTTGTTCAGTTACTGTAAAATATGTGCTTAATATAGACTGCTATATCTAGGGTTTCTTCTCTGTTAATAAGCAGCAAAACACAGTAAGCCAATGTAAACCATGTGTGTAGAGAAAATCAAATAGATGAAGAGCTGTTCTTCTGCTCAGAGTGAATATTAACAACAGTGTTTTATGCTAAATTATAATTGATGGCACTAAGTTATTGGAGGAAATCATCTTTGACAAACAAGCACATGGTGCTGTTGCATCAGGTGCTCACAGAAGCAATATTAGCTAGATTTCAGTAAGACTGCCTGCTTGCATTAAGAGTGTTTTATGATCCAAAAGAATACTTTTGTGAAAGTGTTCCAGATTCCAGTTTGACTTCCACACTTGCTTTCACTTTTTAGGGAGTTAAACAGGTTGCATCTCTATCTCTATTTGCATTTTTGCACCTACAACCATAGCCTATATATATATATATCTTTATCCATACTTACTTAGCTAAATGTTCTTTGCCAATTGCAATGTTACCAGAAGGTTTTATGTGAAGGTAAGCCTGATTTTTGGTACAGACTCAGATTATTCTGTCTTTGTTCTTCTATATCTGAATCTGGGTGATTCTGTTGGCATGAGTAGCAATGCATCTCAGTTTCACAGCTGAAAGAGAGAAACAGAGTATGATACTTAATCTGTTTTATTTTTCTGTTGCATTTTTAATAGAGCAAAGAACTTCAGTCCAGACTGTGGCAACAAAAATACAAATGTTAATTTAAACAAATAACCCCAAACCAAAAAAAAACCCACACCTTTCATTATCAGGAATAGAAATAAGGCAGCATAAGAAATCCATTTAGGATTACGCAGAAGAAAAATTTCTGTGTGATTATGGGTTTGATTTTTTTTAAGAATTTTTTTTCCAGTGGAATGCACTCTGTGCATGGAATTGAAATTGTTTCATATAGCGTCAACAAAAGCAGGAACTGACCACTAGAAATTCATGCAGTATCGGAAAGAAAATAAACAGAAAAACACATGCAGTAGATGAATGCAAAGATGGAAATGGGGAGATCCTTGTTCCATAAAGAAATCCCAGCAATATGCAATTTTATTTTGGCTATGCTGATTTCTCTCTCTTCAGAAGTTTCTCAACAACAGCAACTGTTGTATGCTGTGTTTGAAACCCACATGCTTCCACTGAAGCAGGGTTTGAATCAGCATGGAATTTGGCTTATCAGACCGTGTCTGGGAAGCCAGCAGTTTTTGTCATGCCAGATTGCATCTGGATTAAAAACTGAAGAAAAATGTAGTGACACATTGTAAAAAGAAAAAGACAAGTTTTATTGGCTTCAGTGAAATCTCATAATCAGATAAATGTTTCATACTTTGGTTATTATAGTTATTTAAGCAGCAATTATATTCATTAAATGTGTGCTTTAATGCTGTCAGAGAGATTTCAAGTATTAGAGACGTACACGTAAGTCACTTTTCATATTGAGGCATCTTTTAATCCTCATAAGAATTTATCACGCTTTTTGATGTGCTTTTATGAAAATAGGGATGGAAGAACTGAATATCTTGTCCACAAATATAAACCAGTGTTATTTGTGATCATGTCTTAGGAGTATATTGATGCTGTGTCCTAAACCAGTATGGTTTTAACCAAACAGTGGCTTATTTATCTAACTCCTAAGAAAAACTGAATGCTCTTGCATTAGTAGTCTCGACATAAAATGAGTAAGTAAAAGTTCATATCTTTATTTACAGGAGGTTAGGTTGGCTGAAACTTGTTCCTTTTCCTGAAAGGATTCTTGTACCTTTTTCTTGACAAGGATAGAGAGCATTTCATTGGTTGCAATTTGAATACTAACCTAGGAGAAATTGAATGATTGCAAACAGCCTTTCCTGAACATTTGTCAAAAGCATAGCTGTGGAAATGAACTATTTCTTGCTAATCATAGCTAGATTATAAAAAATGTCAATTTGATGGGGATGAAGGAAGAAAGGGGCAGGAATGGGCCTGTCAGAGTCAGTTCCAAGAATGACATCTGGCAAAAAAGCAATTAGGGTTATTTGGACAGCTTGCCCAGAACAGCATATTTCTAGCCTTTACCATTAGCGGAAGGAGTAGCTGCCTGTACTAGATGTGGGATTGAGTTGCAAAAAATACAGGCCACGTTTAAGCAGGCTGTTGTAAAGTTTAAAACAATGTATAATCCTAGCCTAATAAGCAGATGGTTTAATCATTAATGAAGGATTTATTTAAAAAAAAAAACAAACCCAAAAACCACAAAATGGATATTGATGTGGCAATATCACAATATTATAAGACAAGACCAGTGTAATCTGCCTTTACCACTGCTGGATCTACATGCACTGAAGGGCTGAAGGTAGTTTCAACTGTAAGAAAACGGTGAGAGTTGTGAGGGTCTTGCAGATATGAGAAAAGACAGAAAAGGCAACGTGAAAACCCAGTGTTCTGAAGCCTCAGAGGTGTGCAGTTTTATGAAAACACGAAGTGTGAGGTGGCAAAGTCCCAGCACCGGGGATAAGCTAATTTTTTACTGGCTAACGATAGTGACACTGATGTTAAAAAATGCCCGTGTATGGCACTCCCAGGATTAATTTGCAGATTAAATTATGGAAATTAATTTCTGTAAATATTTCTGGGAAGAGCAGATGAAATGATTGGCTGGTGCTAGGCCTTTTCAAAAGGACAGGTTAGTGCAGGTGGAACAACAGCTTATAATGTAGAATGATCTGGGACACAGGAGGAAGCAGATCTCTCTGATTTTCCAACTGATTCCAGAGCACAGCCGGCCTGCCTGTGTGCATGTAGATGCCTCCCCCAGTTAAAGTATTTGCTGTGCTACTTTTCTGTAGTTCTGAAGCTCTTCTGAGACTTTCTGTAAATGACAGTAGGGTTCATTAGGCCTTTACTCGATTCTTCAGCAAAATGGTGACTACTGAGACTCATGAGGATCTCGCTCATCTCCCACTAACACAGCACTTTGTTGTAATGAGAGTCAAGGCAAACACAGATCATCATCTTGACATTAGCACAGTTACAGGACTTGGGGATTTTGTTGTTCTTGGCATTTTTCAGATGAGTTTAATATGCCCTGTCCTTTTTCCCGTTACAGACAGGGTAGACTTTCCTGCCCCTATCCCAGTAATAGGTGGTATTGCAGTCACAGAATGTGCAGGCTCACCTTGGGTTAAATGGTTTCCTCCGCTTCACATTTTGTGCAGACCAGATTTAAATTCAACAGCATTTGTTTAGGATTCTGAGCTCAGCACTTTGTATTAGATGAGGAGAAGCCTGGCATTAAAATTATTCAGTCTTTAGGACTGATGAAAATTGTCAATCACCTTCCAGCATATTTAACTTATCCTAAAGGATGCTTACAGGTGCAAAATTTCATATCCGGTTGGGTGGATTGTGAATCCATTTGTGGGTTGTGGATTGGGTGGATATAGATTGTTAGACTTATTTTGTCATGGAGGGACTCTCCATCCTTCTTTTTGCCTTCTGATGTATTTTTGTGTTGTCCCACAGACGGTGGGCAGAAATCATTTTTTGGGTATTAAAATAATTAATTCCATTCTCTTCCAATTGACCATATTGACAATGAAACAAATAGCATGCAAGCACCTAAGCTGTATTCCTTGACATTAAAAAACAGCAGCTGGCATGTCCTGCCTAAAGCAGGAGGAATAACACTGCAACATGTTAGTGAAGTATTATTTCTGATATTATTGTGTGCAGGCATTCAGAGAAGAGAGTTAATTATGAAGTGAAAACAGGGCCGAAGAGGGATAGGTAGGGTAAATTTTGAAGGGTGTGTGCAGCAGAACCAAACAGGACACCTGCCTTTCCCATCCCATGGGTAACAATGATTCCACCCCATACTGAGACAACAGCCAGAGCCTCACAGTGTTAGATTAAAATAAGTAAATAAATAGAAAGGTGGCTGGGTCCTTCCAGGACCATGTCCAGTCATGACATGCTTACCCTTCTGCAGGCACAGATCATCAGTCAAGAGGAAAAAGTTGTTTTCATGCCACATTCCAGACCTGTAACCAGACGGACAAAATCCAATAGGTGATGTCCATATAGTAACAGCCTTTAACAATAAGAAGCTTGGAAGAAGAGTGATAGTTGGAAGTATCACCATTGAGAAGTGATTTATTGAGCCAACCCTTTGGAATTCTTTTAAGTGAAACTGCCACATCCCATGTCTTTCAGATGGGACAGCAGCTTCATGCTGAAGTAGTTTTAGTGAGCCAGTGGTTACATTGGTCTTCCATGGTGATATGAAGTTCTATGAGAATATTTTGGAAAAAAAAAAAAAAGAAGTAGAAATACCAGCCTCTTAACAGACCTTCATGCATCTATGTCCAAAAGGACATTACAGAGAATACATCTTATTTCTTCATGTCTAGTAGAAGCTTTCCCTGGTGCTACTGTGCGAGGGACTGAAATTCCAGGCTATGCACTTTTTTCTACATCCTGCAGCTGTCTGTACTTCTTTCTTTCTTCTTGTGGATCTGGACCCTTTTCTTTTGAAATAGCATTTTCTGCCTGACTCAGCAGTTATCTGTATGATAAATCTGAGGGACAGGGGAGGGGACTGCTTTTTATCTGGCAAAAAATATAATGAGGTATGCGTATCTTTCAGCTGTTAGTGGGAATAAAACTTTCTTTGTAAAAGCCTCTGAGAAATTTATCCAACTGAGAGTTGTTGGATTCATGCAGACTTTTTGACTCATTTGATGACTTAAAAAAAATTCAGCCCTAGCAGTCAGGTGTACCATGTAGATGTGTGGTGCACCCTAGAGTACTATGAAGCAAATTAATGGTTATCTATATATAATTCCAGGTATCTCATCCATGATACAAAATAATCCTCACTTTTTTTAATGCTTTCAGAAATTCACATGTAAGGGAGCTCTGCAAAATCTAAGCATCTGCATTAAACAAGCTGCTTGGCAACTTTTTTGTTAGATCCGTTTTTCTTTCTTTTATAATAAATAGTTGGGAATTATTATTTTCTATTTTATGCATCTGTTTTGATGTTTCTAAATGAAGAAGATAGAGTATGTAACTTGAATGTAAGATTGTAGTTTTCTCATCAAAGATTAATCCTGAAATATTTTTTTATTTTATTGAGGTTTATGAGGTAAAAATGAGGAAAGAAATATGAGGCTGAAGCTTTAAATGTAGGATGATGTCTTGGGGGAAATGGTTGACTAATTAAAGTCAAAAATAGCATGTGAAATAATCACTTATAGCTACAGGTGGCCAGCTGTCAGATGTGTCTACACTGAATTACTCAACCATTTCCGAAGATCTTTGCTTTTGTTGTTGTTGTTTTACTTATTTAAGATGAGGGGATCATGCTGTCTTTTCCGTCACTGAAATCAGTACTTACATGTAAGTTTGAAGTGTGCCTCAGACGTGTAAATAAATAAATAAATAGTCTGCGCAGTTTGCCAAGAACCTGAAACAGTTGTTTCAAGGGGCATGCCCTCCCTTCTGATAACCTGTCTGTTGTTTGCAGCTAGGGAGATTTCAATATGAAAGGCAATTCTTTGTAAAGGACTTGGGAAAAAGAATAAATTCCCCAGTCTCTTGTCCAGCTGTTGTATGCAGGCAACAAGTAATTTTGAAGACACCTACATTTTTTTAAAACCAGTTTGACTTTTCTGTGTGCTCGGGAGGAGACTGGCCAAACTAAATAGGTGGGTAAGCTGTTTAAAGCTGATAGTTAAATCTCACTACCACGTGATACTTCCATATCTAAGTTTGAGTACTTATAACCAATCCCTTATTTTCATGGCCTCTTTCCAACACAGACATGCACTTAGGCTTCCCACCTTTTAGGCAGTGTAGCAATGCTAACACCGATTTTCAACAGTCAAAGGATGATATCTTTTCTCTGCATTTGCAATTAGAGGTACCATGTTTTTGGAATCTGATTTACCCTCTCCTTAGGGTGCGTATACCTGCTAACTTCTCTGCCAAGGTATCACTGTGTTACCTTCATTGGCCTTTGCATAGACATGTATACTGGAGCAGGGTTTAGAAGAACCACATCTGTGAGGAAGCTGGGAAGTGCTGCACTCTCTCCTGTGAGACTTGAAGGTACAGTCATGTCTTGGGGAAGTTATGTGTGTGTTTGCAAGATGTTTCAGTGTTAGAGCTGGTGTGACAGAATGATGGGCTGTGTAACTAAAATGGTCCTAATACTTGGTGATTTGGGAACCTTGCAGCGGTCCACTGAGGTCACTTTGGTAAGGGATAGCCCTTTATCCCTCATTAGTCCTGATCAGTTGCTGAATATAGAGATGCAAGTTTCTTCCCATCCCTGGTTTTATCAACTTCATCATCACCACAAGGCAGAAACTGGTCTTTTCATTTTTAAGAAGGTCCAAACCCAAATTTTCTGTTTCACTGACATCTGATCAAACCGACCTGGATCAGAGTGAACAAACAACTTTTCACAGAATCACAAAGTGGTAGGGTTTGGATGGGACCTTAAAGCCGATTGGACAGGAACACATCCAGGAGGGATTTTGAGTATCTCCAGAGAAGGAGACACCACAACCTCTCTGAGGTTGTCTTGAGACCCAACTCTTGTCACTGGGTACCACTGGGGTCTGGCCCCATCCTCTTGACACCCCACCATGCAGATATTCATCAGCACTGATGAGAGTTCCTCTCAGTCTTGTTTTTCCCCAAGCTAAACAGACACAGCTCTCAGCCTTTCCTCATAAGAAAGGTGCTGCATTCTCTTCCATTTCCTTTGTATGTCCCTGGTTGTCTCACAGTCAGTTTTACTGGGAAATAGGAATGGGGTGCTTGGTCTGCATGAGGACTGAGAAACTATGTATACCTCCTACAGGCATTTGGCTCAGCACATACTTACCTTACTCCTCAGCTGCAGGGAAAAAAAGGGGTTTTGGTGAGAAGATGCTTGTGCAAAGATACACCAGCTGTTTCTGCACAACCCAGCTCCAGGCGCATTATTAGCTGGGTCAGACTGGGGCTGTGCCCAAGCGACAGCAGCGTCGTTCCCTGCGAGGTAGTGGAAATGTGCTGGCAGGGCTCTGCAGCTCGCACTCAGCTCTGCTCCCACGGCCGTGTGGTAACCAGTACCTGAGGTAGCGTAGGTGTGTCCACAGAGGGCTTCAGTCATCCTGTTGGGGTGTAGTCAAACCGTTTAGACATTTGTGAAGGTCTGTGTGTGCCTGTGTACGCGTGCAAGCAATTTGCTGCAGCTGAAGTGCAGGTGGACTAACAATGTAAGTTGCCAGCATCACAGAGGACAGTCAAACTTTTCTGAATCTGTCTCAGAGGTGTGTTCACCATCTCTGCTCAGGGGTTTATTAACGACAATTAGAGATGCTTATGGTGCCTCGATTCTCAATTGTTGCACATGGGAATGAGTGATATTTTCAGGACTGAAGCATTAAGTTCTATTGAAAGTTGTTATTTGCAAGAATGTTAATCTCTTACACCTCAGGTGTGCTGTGCTGATTCACACTTTGTATTCTAGCTGTTGCTGCTTAGCTGACTGTGCAATGATAAAGTAATACCACGTCATTAACTACTAATACAGTAATTCAGGAAGTACACAGCTAAAAAAACCTTAATTTTACCATTTCCTGTTTCCTTACCTCAGAAAAATGGTATTTCACAATCCATCTAGGGACAACATAAGCACACTGTTTTACAGGGTTTGGTTTTGTTTTGTTTGCTCAACTACCTCAGTTTTCTCCTTGTAGGTAATTTTTTTTTGAAGTAGCGTAAATTATATCTCCTGTTTTCCTTTTCTTTTGTTAAGACAACAGAAAAGCTGTGACAAAAGGTGTGACTTTTGTGGGCAATGTACGTAGTACCATGTATGTATTCATAGAATC
>NW_010262104.1:0-11388 GCF_000690775.1 Eurypyga helias | reverse complement strand
GAATGCTTTTTCTGCTTCAATCTGTACATTTAGACTGAGAAGAGGGATGCTGCCACTTTTGTTGAAACCCTTTTTTCTCAGCAATAAATGTCCTTGTGGGTGAATGAACCAGTAGAGAAAGAAAGTAAACATAAGCCTCACTGTGATTCTCTGGATACAAATTTTCTCACATCTTCAGATCTGGTAAGTTGAGCTTAGTATACCATGTTACTTAGAGCCTTTGTACATATTACATATGTTAGTACATTCAAAAAAAGATCTTAGAGGAGAAAATGGGATCTGGGACTTGTCCTTCAACAAGTGTTCTCACTACTCATCTATGGTCTAATTTGTATGCTTTTATTAGCATTTTAATTATTTACACGAATGTTAAAATATTGATAGAATATGTTGAGAATATCAAACTCATTCACTAAAGAGATTGCACTTTACTCATTTCAGGATTTTTTGTTTTGTTTTGTGTTGGCATTTTTTGTCTTTATTTTATTTTATTCCTGACAATGATGAATGCTTGTCCGTTCTTACATATGTCTTCAGGACAGCTATGAACTAGGAGCTCTGAGACATCTTCCAGCTAGTTTTGAAATGTATTTGGGTAGTCTTGAACTATAGTAGGCAAGTTGTAGCTATGTTTTTGTCTCCTCTTTTCTGACCTTTTTCTTTAAAATGTGTTTAAGACCAATATAAGGGTCAATATCAACAAATGCTGGAGTAGCTGCAGGACTACTGAAGGTAACTCCAGCCATCTTTGACTGTAAGTATGCAACAATTCCATCATGAAATCCGCTGTTGACTTCTCAGATATTTCATAAAACTGAAGTTAAAGAGACTTAGTAGATACATATGCTTTAGTTTGAGTAGAACAATGTAATCTTGATAAGGAGGATAGGGACTTTGATTGCAAAGGAAAACATAATGCATATTTAAGCATGCATGTATGTGTGTATATTTTTACAGTGCCAGAGAAACCAGTATATATGTCCCCCTGACATTCTTTGAAAAGGACATACTATTATTATAGCATCTTATTTATATTATATTACACGTAATGTAATATAATACAATATTATTAGTATAGCATATGTAAACTATATATACTATATATACTTAAGCAATAGTGTAATATTTCAATATTGTATATAATACTTTTTAAAATTAGTAAGGAGTGTATAATATAATTATATAATAGTATACTCATGTTACATTAATAGTAAATACTCTGTAAACTACAACAAAACCTTTCAATATTTTTTTTTTTTTTTTTAAGTTAAGAATTTCAGCACTGTAAGAAAGTATAGGACAACAACTTTACCCTCTCAGTCCCTCAAATTTCTTGGGTACAGTTGGATGCTTTCATACTTCATCAATTGTTTGCAGGAATAAACCTTTCTTTTCAACTTCGTAAACAGTAGTCTCATGATAAAAAATATTTTTTACCTCTGTTTAAGAAATGAGACTACCATACTTCAGAGAATCAGCTGAAAAATTACTGTGTCCCTTAAAAATATATTTCTAGCAAACACAGTTTAATTTGTTACACAGATTTCTTGAGAAAAATCCTCTCATCAGCTAAGACAATAACTGCTTTGATGTAATGATGGGAGTTTTACCTGCTCCTCTGGAAAATTATGTTGCTTTATAAAAATCCATAAGCTTAAACCTTTTTTTGTGGCCCTGCTATATTAACACCATTTTCCATCACTTATTAAATCTAAATACAAAACTACCTTGTAAGCACTGAGATTTTTGAACTAATATTAAACTAAGGCAACTGCCTGAGGACTGGTATGAGTTATAATTCTTAGTATAACTTAATTGAAAAATAAAACCCTAGGCAGAATGAAACAGAATAGTTTTAACTGCATCACTTCAGATGTCACTGGCTATATAAGAGGAATGTTACTTGAATTAATTGATCAAGATTCATTATAAGAGGTACATAGGTAAGTCAGATTTTTTGACCTTTTCATTTTGTAGTTCTCTATATAATATCAAAGAAACTTCTCTGTCTGATACCCAAGGGGGGGCATAATATGTTAGAGAATACAAGTGCTAATAGATTTCCAAGAAGTGTGTAATGCTTTAGGTACCTCCCCAAACATTAAGAACTTAGTGATAATATGTTTTATAGACATGCAAAGAAAAAAGCTGAATAAAAAACCCTGTCTCTATTTGGCTAGAATAATTATTCAACAAAAAGTGTACCAGAGAAACTTAATTTTAGAAACTGTGGTAGTCTCACTATTACATCCAAAGATTTGAGAGAGTATAGATGGCTTCCCATTTAAGCATAAAAACACAAAATTACTAATTACTCAATTTCACATTCACTATGAGAATACTACAACTAATCATTTATATCATATGTAATTTACAGAGATGAAAGAAAAAAGTTATCTAAAGAAAAAATGAAACCCTTCTTTTCTTCCCAAAACTTTGCAGCAAGAGATATATTCTGACACATTCCCTTATAATGTATATTATGCGGTTTGAGAAAAGTGAGCAGGGAATAATGAAAGACAATAATGTATTAAGGACGTTCACCTATATGTCTTTTTCACATATTTTTTTTTAAATAACTTGAACACACAGATATATCAATATCTCAAATAGTAAGCTCTATGCTAACTGAGCCATCAGTGCTCTTTAAAGCAATTAGCAACAAATGGTAGAATCAGAGGAAAGAAAGACAGGAAGCCCTCTAGCAGTTCCTATCTCTTTCTTGAACAAGCCCAATTTGCTCAGCCTGTCCCCATAGCAGAGGTGCTCCAGCCCTCTGAGCATCTTCATGGACTCCTCTGGACTCACTCCAATGAGTTGATATTCTTCTTATGTTGAGGGCTTCAGAGGTGGATGAAGTGCTCCAGGTGGGGTCTCATGAGAACAAAGATAGAAAAAGCGAGAAAAAAGAACCCAAATGATCGGAGTTTAAACTGTGTTCCAGCAACCTACAGAGCAGGATTTTTTTTCTTACACTTAGAAAACATAAGGATTCTCTATAGCTGCTCATTTGATTCATGCATATCATGCATCACAGCTGTACCCAGGATGTGCTTCTTGCAGTTTCCCTGTTTTATTTGTTAGTCTAAATCTATCATGTGTCTTATGAACTGTCCACTTTCGTAAGATTCTGGGCAACTACACTGAGATTTACACATCACTGCAGAAGTGGACATGACTTCAGTACTAGTCTCCATGTGAATGTCCACTTCAGCAGACCTTCCAAATTTTAGGAATTGTTTGGTTAGTATTTACAAACTGTGTTACCTTAATACTGGCTTACAGCCTTATTCTTACTAGTATGATATTCATGGGTATGAAAATTTTTATTTTTACTTTTTTTTTTTTCCTCCAGGAAGCAATTAATGCAGTCCAAAACAGTTCTCTTCTTTCCTAGCAGAATGTCTGCATTTTTATTTTGCAAGATTGATTTTTGTAGAAATTCTTAGTTTAAATAGCCACCACAAGACTCTTATTTTTCCCACACCCTGTATTTCACCCTTACAGAAAACTTTTAGTTGTTTTTTTTTTTTTGGTTTTCACCAAGTAACCTCTACACCAGATGATTTCTGTTCTCAGTTCTGTAATCTAGGTCCAAACAGGCAATATTCTCACTCATAAAGTGGTTTAGCAACCCTAATGCACTGCTAGAAAAGAGAGTGGAAAAGAGTGAAGCAGATTCATTTCTTTCTGATCTGATAAGGTTTACTGCAAGTGACTATGACAAAGCTTCTGATATGGCAATCTGAGCACTGGAGGAAAATATGATGCACATTCAACTTTTTATCAGTGACCTGGTTTTACTTATGATCTCTCTGTATTACCTGTATTTTAAATCCTACAGGACAGTAACTTGGTATTTATATCCGCAAGTGCCAAACATGCCTGTATGCAGAATTTTTAGTTATCATCTATCTTGTGATGTTCATGAACCTCATGAGCATTGTCAGAGCTCTGAGACTAGAATATATCATGATTGGTAGTAAACTCTTCTGGCCATCTCATACATGCAATATGCAGTGAAAAATGAGACACTCTCAAGGACAGAATGCAAATACTTGGAATTAGCAAAATTTATTTTTTTTTTTCTGGAAAAGAAGGTTAATCACAGACACAAGTACATGTGCACATATGTATAGCTATATAAAAATACTGCTGATACTGACAACCATTGAAATATGTTTAAAAGAAATAAAATTTCCTTTATTCCTTCTTTACATTCTGTATCATACAGTATGTTATGGTCCTCAATTGTAAGTCAGTGTGTACCAAAATTGATTTTGATCTGCCCATAGGATTAAAATAATTTCTATAATCTCTGTGTGCATTATGAACTTCAACTCAATTCACTTTGCTAAAAGATTAAGTCTACAGCAAAATCAAAGCAAGTCTCTATAAATCTCTATCATCTCCCATGTAGTTGGAGTATCACAGTTTGAATTTAATCTTGCTGGGAGATTTTTTGATCACTTTAATTCAATGTTGAATGTGAATTCATGGCATGCAAAGCTAAGGCTACGTATTGAATAGCTCTTTCATGCTATTTTTAAGAACCAAATTATTTTATTATATCCCAAGTTTAACACGAAAAGTGAGACCTTAGCATTGTTCACTGTTGTAAAATGGAAGGGAAGAGTGCTTTAGGTCACATAAAAGATGTGTCACAAATATTAGGGGAAAAGCTATTTTAATATCAATTTGTGAGAATCCCAACAACAGAATTTGATAGCAAGATCCACTCTAATACTTATTCAACATGGAAAAACATACAAGTTAAATCCGGAATGGATTAAATCTTTTTATACATTAATTATAAATGATTTATAGAGTCAGGAGAATCAAGTCAGCATTAGGTTGGTTTGATATGGACTATGGAAAAAGGATTAGGAAGTTCCTACTGTTGTATCATGAGGTTCAAAGTGGACCCCTTTGCTTTATAAACTTGTCAAAACATAAGTCTAGGGGCAGCTGAATCCATTCCTAGTCCTAGGCCTGGTCAATGGTTTATGTCTAAGGAATTAGGTAAAAGTATCACGGTGTGTTGGGTTTTGTGCTTTGTGCAAAACCACTGGATAACAGCAATTTGGAATATCAGCAACTCAGAGTTCATTAACACTATTCAGATCTATCACACAATTAGATTATATAATTCCCCAGCAAAACTTAACTCTCGATGAATCAGTACAGTAACTTAATCAAAGACTTAAGAAGTTATTTATATAAAGTTGTATGTGTACACTCACACAGACAGAAATAGATACAGAGATACAGATGTATATATATACAAAGGTACCTGTTACAATTTCTCCTTGAGTTCTGTGAAAATATTCACATAGGATGCGAATGCATCTCTCAACAGGTGAAGAGTTGAGACTCAAGGAGTTTTTCAGCGCAGGTCACGTCGACAGTTGTCTGAATTCACAAACCTGAGAGACGGCCCACTCAGAGGGAGATGCTAGGTGCAGCCTACTGCAGTCCAGGAGACCTCAAAGGGTCATCCTTGGAACTGCTATTGATAAGTTCATGACAGGACTGACTTTAGACATATGCAAATTTCCGTCCTGACCACGATCTGGGTAGGTTATTTTTATAATGCTGGTACTGATCTACCCAGATTACAAAAAGGTTCAGGGCTGTCAGGGGATGATGAGTTGTTTCACTCTCATCCCACACCATAATCAGGAAACTGAAATCTAGTATGACCAGTACGAGTTCCCCACCTTAACAATGAGAGAGTGTTTAATACAATCAAGGGACACAACCACCAAACTCCCTGCACTATGGCTAAAGTTTGATGGGAATCCCGAAGGCCGTAGAGTAGTCCAGGAGCTGAGAGGGGAAGAAATGTACCACCACAGTCACATTCAATAATTGATCTTAAGTAACTTTCAATTTCTAGAATACCTCTTTTGATGAAAGAGTTTCCTGAATACCAATTTTTGGTACCAAACAAAGGAATATAAACACATAATTAATGATTAGGATCATGATACAGAAATAAACTGCCCGAAAGATAAGCTCAGGGTTTACGACTGTAGGAAGCATGGAATACTCACTTAATGAGAAGGTTGTTAAGGTTTTCTACCTTAAACTACGTTTTTGCTTTACCTATCACCATGAACATTAAGATATTATGGTGTTGTTTTGCTGGGAATGTGCTAGAAGTCTGTAGTAGCTCCATACTTCATGAGTAGGTATACATTGCACACCAGTCAAAAAAATGGGGCAAGGTTCTGCCTGTATTCTTGGGAATAGAATTAAGACCCAAAATCGAGTCAAGCACCAAGAAACTTTATTTGCTCAATAACAAGTTTGCAGATGCAAGGAAAGAAAAGAGAGAGAAAGAAAAGAAAGGGTTATTTGCAACAGCTACCATCATCGGTCTGCAGTGTCCTGACAGTCCAATTTGTTTCAGGTCTGGTGGAAGAGCACTCTGTCCCATGTGGGTTGTTTCTTGTTCTTTTATGGGGTTATCTTATTGCATATTCTTTTCTTTTTTTTTTTTTTTTCAGGAACCGCTTTTATTAATCACTACCACCTGACAGTGGTGCGTATGTCCAATACCGTCACTAGGGGGTATCCAAGAGCCGCAGGTGGTCGTCAGGGATCTACAAGCCCCTCTGTCTTCTCGACCCTGGACATCGGTGCACACACAGGGGTTAAGTTAAATTTCCTGCAAAAAACGGGAAATTTCTGGTCTTGCGGTTCAACCAGTATTGTGTTGATGCCACATAAAAATGGGGAATCCTTTGTCTTATGGTCCAACCAGTGTTCGATCGAGAAAGTGGTGGCAGCCCGTGGCCCCATGCTTCCGCAGTGTTGAGACAGAACATCCAACATAGTTTTAAAATACCTGATGCAGTCTCTTACAGTATATTCATAGTTTAAATCTACTATAATAAGCTAATATTATACAACAAACAGAGAATTCTGCTTGCAACAGCTTACACTGCAGTGTAGGTAATCATTAAAACTCCCAGTTCTATCAGTAGTAACACTGTCAATAAGTGGAACACACACCTGTTATATTTTGGAAAGCATTTTGACCCTAAGAAAACTGAGCACAAAGCAAAAACCAACCAACCAACCAACCAAAAAACCTACAAAATCCAAATGCATAATCACCCCAAAACCCTCCTTTCCCCTCAAACTCACTTAAAATAATAATTCACAATTCCAATTAACCTCATTTCTACATGTCTATTTCTTTGTTCTTTTCTCAAATTCTCCTTGTCCCTGTTTTGTCTAAATCACTGAAAATGCACAAGAAAACACTGCCATAAACCCTCTCTGAAATATTTCTATTTAATTCACTGAAGTTTGTTTAGAGTTTGTTCAAGTTCACTGCATGTGTAATTTCTATTAATTTCCTTCTGTTAATTTTGTAACAGTATCTAATCTTTTAAGAATAACAAAAGTATTTTCATTTGCATTGTGCTGCAATTCATCAATAGTGTGGAACATGAGCATGATGTAAATGGTATGAAACAAAGTGTGGAGAATGTGCAGTGTTTAGTTGGGAAAGTGTTAATTTTCTTCACAGTAGTTAGTATGAGGCTATGTTTTGGATTTGTGCTGAGAATAGTACTGATAACACTGATTTTTTTAGTTGTTCTTGAGGAGTGTTTTTACCAGATCAAGGTCATTTTCAGTTTCTGATATTGCATCTGTGTTCCCAGCTTCTTTGATCAAGAAGCTGGGAGGGAACACAGTCCAGACAGCTGACCTAAGCTGACCGAAGAAGTATCTCATTCCATAAAACATTATGCTCTGTATATGAGTTAGGGTCTGGGTTGTTAAGAGAGGCTCTCTCCCTTGGGTTCTGGATCTTGCTACTGGGCGACTGGCTGGGAATCAGCCAGCAGGTGGTGAGCAGTTGTATCATTTATTTTATTTTCCGTTATTTTACCTCATTGACTAATGAAATAAAACCCTAATGTTCTTATCTCAGTGTAGAAATTTTCTTGTATTTTCCTCTAATTCTTCTCACTGGAGGAGGGGGGAGGTGAGAGAGCAGCATTGTGGTACTTAGTTACTGGCTGGGATTAAACCAAGGCAACTCCCTACAACTTTAATTTTTTTTTTTTTTTTAAAGCAAACCTGTGGCAATGAAAACTTATTTTTATGGTGAGATTAAAAGAAAAAAAAAAACACAGCACAACCTCCCAACTTTATATTGAATTAAACCAAAAGAATTGAAATCATCTACAAATGAATTTCCAGAGTAAGAGTCTTTCTTAGACTTTTGTTAAAACATATTTAATCAGTGATGATATTTTCAGAACATGAAATTACATTTCAGATCCTTACTATGTTGACTTTACAAAGTATGAACTTTACGTAATTCCTAATATGAAACTCCTTAAATAATGTGCACTTATCATAAATTCTCTGAGAAATACGTTTCTTATTACCACATCTGATCTATAAGAACAACACTTCCTTTTTCAACCTTTCCTCCCCCCACCCCGCTGTTAGTTATGTAACACAAGGGTTTTTTTCTTCTTTTTTACTTTTCATTTTCTGAGTGTTTACCTTTTGGACAAAGTTCAGCATTACAGCAGAGTACTTACGTCACATGACTATATGTGTCTATACCCAGACTAAACTTGAAATAAGTAACTTCTTGGATGCTTTATAGTGAAGCTTTAAATGTGAATTAATATTTCCCTTGTAAATTAGTTTTTCAGAATTTCACTCTGGATTTGTCTTATAAGAAAAGCTGAAAACTTTCAATAGGAGGGTGCTTCTGTCACGAAGAATGCATTTCATCTCTTGCAGGCAGATGTGTAAACCCAGTTGTGGTCTTGCACTATAGGCATTCAGCATTGCTTACTGAGACAAAACGTGTCGCAGATACCCTTGAAAGAATGTTAAGTACCTAGGTTGGCTTTTTAAAGTTCATTTCAATACAAAAACAATATGGTCTCAAAATATTTGTACTCTGCCTCACACTTAATCACTTCCAGAAAAATCAATATTTGCTCTCTGAATTTAATGAAAGCCAGTGAAAATAAGTAGCAAACCTCTAATAAAAAACAGTAGGGGACATCGTACTTACAGCTTTCTTCCTACCACCTTCAATCTGACTGCACCATTTATGACCTCAGGGACTTGCATATGTTTACTGGAAACAAAATTGAATATCTCAGCATTAATCTGTTCCCACGCTGTTGGCTAACAGCTCCCCGCACCACCTGCCGCCACCCCCAAAAAATTACTCTTTTTAGTTGCAAACTGTTACTTCTGAGGGAAATGCATTTTTGTACTTTATATGTCATGTCACAGTAACTGTGATAGGTTGTTAACACAAAGATGAGGCAATTTCACATACCTTAGAGATTAGCTGGGAAAAGCCCTTTTAACAGCAACATGCCAAGATATGCCAGTTATCTCTAGAGTACTACGAAACAGTGATTTCAGATATGACTATAATTAGAACATATTTTGCCTCCCTCTGGCTCCGTACATGTTTATGGCATTTGTGTGTAGACATAGATATCTTTAGTAAATAGAGAAAAAGTTCTGTATATTTGCCATGAATGAATGTTTGGTAATTTGTACAATGATAATTTTAAAGATTTATTTATTTCTACCTACCACTGTGATTATCTACCTATTTATGAAGTGCATATATTACTTTGTACATATGAGGAAGGGTTATATTACAAACTCTTATTTCCAAAGAATCTGTAAATGTTTTTATGCAGTGTATATTTATAAACATGTTTACTTTACTTGCTGAAAAAGAAAACAGATATCAGGGGCAGATACACAGAATACCATGATTTTTAAGTCTCAAAATTTGAATGCTTTTGCCTTTTTTTTTTTTTTCCTGACAGCAAACAGAATACCGTGATAGTCAAAACCCCATGGTTTTTCTATTTTCTCCCTCAAGACTCAGCTTGCCTTAGCATTACCATATAGATATTAATGTTTCTAAACCTCTCTTTTTCCAATGCTATTTCTTCTTTAGTCTTTAATAGCCTTTTTTCTGACAATTATTCTCCCTCTCATTTCTTCTCTTCATACCTAGTTAGCTTTCAGTGCTGTGTTAACAACCTAAGGATTGTAGTTTGTCAATTTATAAATCCATCTGAGATTACAGGCTCTTTGTGCTCAGTCATGTTGTAGGACAAAACTTTGGCTGTATTAAGATAACTCTTAGTTGTAGGTTTATGACAACACATTGTGATCTGACTATTTATTATGCCTTTCAAATTGTGGGAAAATTATTATCTGTTTCTCTTCTTTAAGAATTACTGTTGCTGTTGCATGTTGTTTTGCAAACATTTTCTAATATATTTTGGAAGTTGAGTGTATGATTCATAACCAGCCTGAGGGACAAAGCATGCACTTCCATCCCATTATAGCCTGTTCACATAAGAGCTCTTCACTTCTTCCAGTCTTCAGAGAAAGACTTATGAATAATGCACATGTTGTCAAATACAGTAAATAATTTGAGGGGAGAAAGGAATCTCTGTAAATACAAAAAATATTTAATGGCAAATATTTAGTATTATATAAAGTTTATTTCAATACAAATATGATATAAACTTTATTTATTTTATTTTATTTCCTGTCACTTCAGATCATTAGTGATATTTATGCTTTAAGGACTACCTCTTTTGGAACACATTACAAATTATACATTAGTATCTTACTGGATAAATATGATTTTGACACCAATTGGTTTCCCTTTTCCTATATTCATGTGAACACATGATATCCACTGTGAACAAAAAACTTTATTTTCCATTATAGCATTCTCTAGTATTGCAACAGCAACAAATGTGGGGGGTGCTGGAATGACTGTCTGTGGAACTACCCATGTATAAATGAGCCTGAGGAAACATTAGTGTCCTGGTTTTAGTCAGGAAAGAGTTAACTTTCTGCACAGTAGCTGGCATGAAGCTGTGTTCCTGGATTTGCCCTGAGAAAAGTACTGGTAAGGAGTCTTAGCTGGTTCTGGGGAGTGCTTACACCAAATTCAAGGTCTCTCTCAGCTTCTGACACTGCAGATGCATTCCCAACTTTCTCACTACAGGCAGTGTAGTGGACACATAATTCACACAGCTGGCCCAAACTTACCGAAGGAACATTTCATTCCATAGCATGCCATGCTCAGTACAGAAGTGGGGAGTGGGCTCAAGGGCCATTACGCTCTCTTTTTGCTCCTTTGCTAACTCCTTGGTTAGCTGTTTTGCTAACTCCTTTGCTGGCTCATTCATTAGTAAGTCGGTGGGTGGGTGGTCTTTCCTGGTTGTTCTCTCACTGGCATGTTTCACTTGGACTCTCCTACGATTGCTCTTGGTCACCGTCTCTCGGGCTGTCTGGCTCTGATGCTCACTACTCGGGACATGGTTGTGCATCGGTCAGTGCGTGGTG
>NW_010262103.1:0-16956 GCF_000690775.1 Eurypyga helias | reverse complement strand
GAGCCGGCGGGGGTTACATAGAGCCCCGGCTACACGCCCAGTGCCGTGCGCGCGGCCAGCGAGGGAAGGATGGACCTTGGCAGCGCGCGTGGAAAGAGACGCTCATCCGCGGGGAGGAAATCCTTAAAAAAAAAAAAAGGGTGAAAAGAAAAAAAAACACCACCCCGCCAAACCCGTCCGTGCCCTGGAGTCGCGCTTTTGGAAGAGCGAGACCTGCTTTCTGTGCCGCGCCGCCGAGCTTTATCGCGCTCTCGGCCGTCCCCGGGTGGGTGGTGGGAGGCGGGACTGCCAAGAGGACTCCGTCCCGGGTCGAGGGTTACCCCAGGCTGCTGGCACCGGGTCAGAAGCGCAAGGTGGATGATTTTCTGCAGGCTCTGACACCTCTCCCCTCCCCCCAGCTCATCTCGAGGTATCCGAGAGGACTGAGAAAACACGGTGAATGGCTGAGGAGGGCGTCTTAGTGTAGAAGGAGCTCAGGTGCTGAGAGACAGCGTTGTAGCCAGATGTGTTTTTCTAGGTAACTTCAAAGTGCAAAAATTGATGCTTTGGCGCGGGTGAAAAGGTTTGGAATAAAATAGGATACGAAACATCTTTGTAGCATCCCCTTCCCATCTCCTGTCCAACACACTTTTTGAGTTCTACATCACTTTTCCAGCTCTGCGTGAGCCCAGAGAGCTGATTCCGTAACGCCTCTCCCTTAAGGGTCCTTATCTAAGTGGGGGTGGGGTAGATACTGAGGTGTGAACATCAAGGAGTTGGCTAAGGTATCGACTGCTCAGGATGGTTTCCTCCTGTTCTCTCCTACTGGAATTGTGCCACCTCATTCATGTACGAGGATGCATTTGGCCCTCTTTGCTTGTCTTTGCTTTGGTCTGGCTGTAAATTTCTTATGAGTTTCACTGGAAAAAACGTAATCAATCATTCTTCAGAAGTGTTCTGACAAGGTTCGAGAATGAGGGTGTTTTCCACTCCTCCAGCTTTGAGCAGGTTGACTTTAGTAATAATCTCACATCACTTCGGTACTGCTTGGGCAAGTGACAGTGATGAGTATCAACACAGCTCCATAAAAAGAGCAAGCACCTGTCCTTGCCTGTTCCCTTAACGGGGGCCAGGTTGCATGTGATGGATGGCTCAGATCTTGCATTCGGGTTTTGCCTCACTAATAGCTACATGATCTAGTTCTTACATGTGTCTTAAGTTGTCAGGTTTTTCTTTTATTGTCTCCTCTTCCCTCTTCTGCCAAATATTGTCTGAAAACTTCCCTCTGTGCACATTTGAATTTGTTGGTGTATGCAGGTTAGAGAATGCCACAGGACTCTTAGAGGGGAATAGTACCTGGTGTAATGCAAGCAAATTTATGACTAGCTGCTACTAAGGTCTCTCTCTTAGACTGGCACTTTCAAAACTCATAAGTTTTGAAGAAGCTGCCCTATAAAGCTCCAGGCATGCAAAACCATATCCACAAAATCAACTTTCCTTCTAGGCAAGTAGTTCTTCCAATTTCTTGTGATAATACATGTGTGCTCACAAAATGAGATATTTTATGCAGATGCTAGTAAATTGTCAGGGTGTAAAATATAAAGGAAAACTTTTCAGCTGCTTTGGTTATGCTAGTTTTCTGACTGAAACATCAGGAAGGCTGATAATTTCTCCAATTTAAATTTTTTAAAACTAGTGTGACTGATGGAGGAAGTCAGTGTAGTAGCTTTATGTGTTGACAGAAAGGTGATTGCTGGAGTGTTAATAGGAGATTTGCTCTTCAGTAGTGGCAGGGTTCTGTCACTGTTTTTTAAGAAGATGAACAGTCGGTCTGTTAAACGTATGTGGAAGTTTTCCTTTAGTCAGAGTGACAAAGAGGTGGTGTGATTCAGACTTCGATCATGTATTTAGATCCCGATCAATCCCTGTTATGTGACCTAACCCTTTACCATGGCATACGCTTACGATGCAGATGTTATTTGATGTATTATTTCTGTGTGGAGGATGCTTAAATATTCAAGCTTTGACTGTAACTTTTATGTTCTTTGAAAAATACTTCGAATCATTATAGGCATCTTATTTTCAAAGTACTTCTCTTTGTGATTTAGCAATGATGGTTTGGGTTTTTTTCTGAAAATATTAACTGCAGAGAGATCAAATGCAAGTCTTCAGAAGACTGCTCAGCAGATGTAATTGCCTATTTTTTAAAGAAAGGACACCAACCAGTTGAAATACTAGAAGAAAGAATTTAACACTGATTATATGAATATCATCTTAACAGACCATTTTAATCAAGAACCCATTCAAGGAAACTTGAAGGTATAAAAGTTTATCCCATCTGAGACTTACCTAGTCTAAATGACTGTTACCAGTTTGCCCATTTTGCAAAATGTAGTTGGTGCCAAGATGTAAACAGTGCGCTCTCCCTCTGGAGTTGAATTAAGCCGTGGCTTTACTGGGGCTGTGGGTAAAACCTTTGGGGAGAGAATAAAACTAACACATTTCTGTAGAATTTCCCAGGTGTTAGGTGTCCCACTTCTCTTTAATACCTCGACAATTTATAGGGCTGTCTGTTTTAATAAGAGATATATAGGCTTTACTATGTAAATAATTTGACTAAGTAAAATTACAATTAAGCAACTTACAGAAAGATGTAGTTTGATGCAGGGCATTCATGCAAATGTGTGCAGTTTTCTTTCACACTGCTTTCAAAAATCACTTTTAAAACCATGAAAGAAGGTACTGCACATTGCATAGCTAACAACTGAAAGACACCAGTAATCTCATCTGTTCAGGGATTAACATATCCTGTGATTCTGTCAGTCCATTTTCTGAGGATAGTTTCTCTATACAGGTTTAAATATGAACATCCGATTGTCTCCTGTCCTAGTCAAATTTATTCTTAGAAAAAAAGCAATTACCTATTAAACTCCTAATTAAAACATTACCTATTAAACTCCACCAGAATACCAATATTCCCGGGTAGCTACAAGATTGTAAAGCACATGATTTCTTGTTAAGATTCAGTGTTCGAAAGACAAAGTACTTCTGGGAATGTTGCTGTCTTTCTGCAGCTGTTGCTTGTCAGCTTGAAAGGTCTTTTGCTCTTTAGATTTGACTTTAGGCAGCTTGCAAACTTACAGTACCATTAGTGAATGATTGTATTACTGCATAAAATTCATTGAGGAGTTATACATTTTTTATTTTATTTTGGAGTAAAACATAGGTGTTGCAATTATCACGAACTGGTGGAACTCAGGAAAGTGTGACCACCGTTACCGCTGTTCGTATTTTTAAGAATAAATGTGTCTGCTACTTAAATTACTCTCATCCAATACTAGGGGACAGGGGGAAGAGGAGACATATTCCCTCCTACTCTACTCTCCAAAAAACCTGAAAGCCACGAGAGGATCCCTACTTAACTGGGATTCGGAATTAAGTTTATTTTGCACTAAAACCTTCTGTTGATACTTGGTTCTGGGAAGTTCTAATCTTTGGTCTTATTTAGGCAAGACCAAGGCACCTAATTTTGTTATTGCAGCAGAACACCCATTTTGTTGGATTACCATAGCTACATTTTCTGCACAAATCATTTGTCCTGTCACTGGAGTGTGTGCATGGACAGAATGACACACTGTTTCTAAATGCAGAATTGTATCTTACATTCACTCAAATTATCTCTTTTTTTTTTGGTGAGAATTCAAGGTAATGTTCCTAGTGGAGGTTAGGAAAGAAAAAAAATATTTCTGGCAAACCATTAAGATAAAAATTGTGGAAGCATGGGAAGTTCACAGGAAACGTTTTTTATCAAGCTGTGGAAAAGCTTATTCCTTCAATTGAAAGTGGTAATTATTTTATCTTCCTGTCTTGCAGTCCAGGAAGATGCCAATAAAGATTTTATCAAGAACAACATGTCAGATAAAAGGATTTTGAGAAACCACCACTGGGAAGGGGAAGTTTCCTAAGAGCAACACAACCAACGTTGAGGTGACGATGTGGTGTAAGGCAGTAGTAGTGGGAATTAGGCTCCTCACTTCTGACTGCTGGGGCAGTTTCTACGTTCCCAGACGTGAATCCATCCCAGAGACCGGTGTGTAAGTCAGGCTTTGCCCATGCCGGGCCAGCAGTGTGAAAAGGCTTGTACCGCTTCGGGTTACCAGCCTGTGAGTCAGCTCACTCAACCCAAGGAGCAAGAAGCAGCCCTTGCCACCACTGCCCCAGCTCTCCCAGCCCCTCCTGTTAAAGCTTTCCTAATTGCTGTTGAATTATTGTAATTGAGGTTTGACTGCAGGTGGGAAGAGGGGTGCTAGTTCATTTCACCAAGGAGAAGGCTCAGTTTCAGACAACACTCTCCAGCATCTGTCTCTAAATGAATCAGAGCAGCCTGGACACCTTCTCCAAGAGCTCTGGTCCCTGCTCACGGGCAGGCTGCACGAGAGCGCGTCGATCCCTGGGCGGGCCCTTCTCCCCGGCGATGCTGTGTGCAAGGTGTGCGGCAGGCACCTGGGGACCCTCTGTTGGGCACAACAACCGGCTCTGGACTCCATTTGTTGGTACCCGAGGTGTGCCCGCAGTCCAGCCCTTACTGTGCCCGTCGCTCGCATCTGTTGCCGACGGCAAATCTGCGGGAATGAGAGGCTATAGTAGGGTTGTCCTCTTCACCATCTTCACCAAGTGCAGGTTTTTGAGCTGGTTGCTGTCTGTTTCGGTGTTGTGGATGAGGCTTATCTTGAATGTGGGAGAAATCAATATTTCAGCTGAGACAAATAATGAAAATCTTGCTTCTGCTTTAGTGAGCCACAAAACAAAGAAGAGGTTGGGGGGTGGGTTCCTGTCAGTGCATTTTCTCTTGCTTTTTCTACTTGAAAAAGTGCAGTTTTGGGGGAGTGGGGTGGGGTGGGAAGGTTTGGTAGCAGCAATGGTCTTTGCAGATATTCACACATATTGAAATTATAAACATTTAATTGCATTTCTGGGTTTTGGGGGTTCATTTGGTTTTGGTGTTGTGCTTTTAAGAATGTTTTTCCAAAATTATAATAAGTTATATTTTATGGGTTGTGTGAATTTCTCTGTGCTTTAGTGGTGGCTCTGTTTTACAGTGTTACTTATATAAGTACAATTATATACAATACGTGCATTTATTGAACTTTTCCTTTTAATCCTCTCTCCTCTCCCCTACACTGCCCATTATGTATCTTGAGAAAATGTGGTTAGTGAGTAATACCCATGACAAACTGTCCCTGAAATGTTACTCCATTTCTTTCTTTTACTTTTCCTTTCTTTTTTTCCTTTTTCTTTTTTTTCTTTTTTTTAAGAAAACTGGTAATCTTCCTCCTGGTTTTAAAAGTAGACAGAGGGTCACCCTGGAACGTGACAGCTGCTTTGGTAGAGCCGACATGCCAGGGAGTAAAATTAAGTATCTGCAATTCTGTAGAACCAGATTCTACTGAGGAATAAGTTTCAGGTGTTAAATATTGGAAACATATTGCAAGGTGCTAATGGTAATTTTTTCTTTGCTTTGAATGTATATTAAAAAACGGATGTATATATTAATAAATGGATGTATCCCCTTACAACCATTCTGATGAAGGGTTTAGGTTACTAAATTAATTGAAATTTTTTTCCATCTGAATCTTTTTTTTTAAAATCCCTTCTCTGAACAAATGCTTATTTTAGGAAAGGATATTATGTGTCTTTCATGCATAACAAAAACTTGACCAATTTCTCCAATGTGAAAACAAACTTAAATGTGATAACTTCTGTGAACTTCAGGGTTTTTCCTTTTACTAGCCATGCCTTCCCAGTCTTGTCAATTTTTACTTGATTTGTTTGGTCCATCATGTGCTTGAATGCATGCACTTAAAAAAAATCTTATGAAACGCACTCTTTACTACCAAGGAGCTGCCTTTATTGCGTGGTAGTAAATTATCTTGAAGAGGAAGTCTGTTCTTAAAATCGATTTTAAAAAAATCAATACAAAAATTTGTTTAAAACAGAGATCGCTTATGGTGAATGTGGACTTTGTGGGCCCAATCCTGCAAGCATGTGCCTGCTTAGCCCCGATTCCAGCATGCCTAACTTACATGCTTATTTTTAAGCAGAAGACTAGTTGCAGATGTGAAGCTCAGTTGAAAACAAAGCATCTCCACTTTGAAGCTTTGACTTATTTCTGACATTTATTTTGTTGCTGTCTGGAGTTACGCTAAAATAATTCCAAGCATCTCTGTCTTCGATCCCTATTACAAATGTGTCCTTCTCCCTTGTTTGTGGCGAGTGTGAGATCTGTGTGTGGTTAGAGTGGGAGGGGGCGGTTAATAAGGAAGCAAAATTACAATTAAAATATGGTGTGCTAATGCAACTTACCTGATAAAATCACTTGGCAAATCAAAAGAGTAGGTGCAAGCTGAGACGTGATTTTCTTTTTTTAAAGAGAAAGTATACTTAAATATTACAAGTAGACCTAGCAAATGTATTTCAAAAGAACAGTGTGCAGGTACTGTGTTTTTTGGTTTATTGTTAACTGTCTTAAAGGGCTGAAATTGAAGCATTGAATGGATAACGTGTGTGTGTGTTCTGTGGTGTTTGAGTCTCTCCATCTCTGTGATTTATGGTCTCTCCTTCAGCAGAGGTAACAACACCGGCTCTCAAAAATGACAAGTGACCTGGAATGAAAATGTGTAAAGAGTTATAAATTGTTCTAACCTACAAAAATGGATTAAATAATGATGTAAACTCTAAAAGGAAGAAATATGTGAGTGGTCAGTATTAGCTTTTTAAATTGTTTTAACAGGACGAGGGGTAATGGGTTTAAATTGAAAATGGGGAGGTTTAGATTAGATATCAGGAAGAAGTTCTTCCCAGAGAGGGTGGTGAGGCACTGGAACAGGTTGCCCAGAGAAGCTGTGGATGCCCCATCCCTGGAAGTGTTCAAGGCCAGGCTGGATGAGGCTTTGAGCAACCTGGTCTAGTGGAAGGGGTCCCTGCCCATGGCAGGGGGGGTGGAACTAGATGGGCTTTAAGGTCCCTTCCAACCCAAACCATTCTATGATTCTGTGATATTGTTCTCAAAATATTCAACAGTCACATTTTTCAAATTGATGACGAAGGACCAAAGTATAAACATGGTTGCCCAGACTCTCTTTGCATCACACCACAATTACTATTGTTTAATTAATCGGTCTTTAATAAGTTGTTGTGATTTCAGAAACGTATTCTAGTATGCCTCACTTTGCATTGAGGATTTGAATCTCTTTCAAGGTAGATTCCTATAAAAAAGCATTTAATTTTGACGGAACAACAGCAATAGCAGATACAGCTAATGAAGGTCAGTAAATCAATAGTAAAGGTTTCCTTACTCAGCATTTTGTAGTCTCTTCCTCTCTAGAAGTATAGAAGAAATATACTGTACATCTCTTATCCCTGGCTTAATTGTTTGATTTCTGGGCCATACAGTTCTGCAAGGAAAAATGTCTTGTTAGTATTTCACAGGCCGTTTTGCAGACAGTGTTCCATTTTGCCACCTGTTTTATTTGATGTGTTTTTATATGGGTATGGAGAAGTTGTGGCATTTTCAGTATGTGTCACACCCAGTGTTGGCTGTTATCTTGTCTGACCCAGATGATACAATTTAGTGCCTTTTTTCTGTGTATGGTTAAGATTAGGGCATGGCTGTGAGCGAGGCAGCTAAAGAAGTGTGTAGGTAAGACTGTGTGACTGGGACATTTAAGGACATGATCGGGGGTTGCCACAGGGGGACATGGACCTTTTTGGGAGTGCTAGTCCCTTACTGGCAACCTGGGCCCCTAAATTAGGAGTCCTTTTATCAGGTAGTAAAACTGCCACATAGCCTTCCATGGAGGCAGAGTCTGGCCGACATCATAGCTTCATATACGCTGTCTTCAGTTGCTTCTGAGGAACACCCTAGAAAGAGATCCCTGTGCCATATTGTTCTCACATTTGTTATGATCCCTTAAGGCACTTGTGGTACTGCTGGTGCATACTTAGGGTACTCCTGGGCAAAATATCAATCTCAAATCCATATGACACCCTTCTTGCACTTATCCTGCCCCAACTCAATATTCCTTGTCCCCTGCTCTGCTTATAAGGGTTCTGTCTCAATGCAAATGTTACCCCGTGGTGATCATAACACAGCTTGTGAACCTGGGCAAAACATCTTCCCCAGTGGTTGTCGGTATGCATACTAGCAGGTCAAAACCGCAAGCATTTGTTTCCATGGGTTTGGAGTGAGGCATTCAGGAGCTGTACAGACAGCTTCCTCTAGCTGCAGATCCTAGAATCTGCAATTCATCCAATTCTATGATTCTATCCTGGGGCACAAGCTGAAACTGTTGTCCCCACCATTTCTCTGTCATGTAAACTTCTCCTACTCAATGGGAACAGCCTTTAGGCTATAACCAGACCTCACCGTTACTATTTGGTAAGCAGAAGACATGGGAAATTCCTGGGTTTGAGTGTTTTAAGGAAAAGAGGTTCTAGGGAAGTGAGTCTCTAGGAGACAAGTTACAAAGAAAACATCAAATGTTCTAATTATGGGAAAATATATTAAAAAAAATCTTTACTGTTATATAGACCAAGAGACCTTGGCTCTTAGCACTTGAAGATGGTAAACAGGAAATGTATCCATAAAAAACAGGACTCAAGGTCTCAGCCTGACATGGAGAATTCCGTCGGTCCCATGGCAGCCAGGGACCATGAGCCCCCTGACAGCAGCAGTCTCTCCTGCTGCCTCACCACAGCTGAGTAAAATAGCAGAACATGTGCTGTCTGAGCAGGCTGCAAAATGGTTAAAAAGCAAAGTCTGTCTCACAAGCAGTATTTTAGTTGATACAGCAGTGCATATGGAACTGCAAAGCTAACATTATAAAAATAGTTAGGACTGAAGTATCAGTATTTTCCCTTGAAACTGGCTTACATAAAGAACAATGTAAATCATAGAATCATAGAATGGTTTGGGTTGGAAGGGACCTTGAAGACCATCTAGTTCCAACCCCCCTGCCATGGGCAGGGGCACATTCCCATAGACCCGGTTGCTCATCCAGCCTGGCCTGGACCCCTCCCAGGGATGGGGCATCCACAGCTTCTCTGGGCAACCTGTTCCAGTACCTCACCACCCTCTCCATAAAGAATTTCTTCCTGATATCCAATCTAAATCTCCCCACTTTCAATTTAAACCCATTACCCCTTGTCCTATCACTACAGGCCTTTGTAAAAAGCCTCCCTTCCAGCTTCCTTGTTGGCCCCTTCAGGTACTAGAGGGTGCTATAAGGTCTCCCTGGAGCCTTCTATTCTTCAGGCTGAACAAGCCCAATTCTCTCAGCCTGTCTCCAGCCCTCTGAGCAACTTTGTAGCCTCCTCTTGCCTCACTCCAACTGGTCAATATCCTTCTCATATTGAGGGCTCCACATCTGGATGCAGTACTCCAGGTGGTGTCTCACCAGAGCAGAGTACAGGGGCAGAATCCCCTCCCTCGACCTGCTGGCCACACTTCTCCTGATACAGCCCAGGATACGGTTGGCTTTCTGGGCTGCCAGCGCACACTGCCGGCTCATGTCCAGCTTTTCATCCACCAGTACCCCCAAGTCCTTCTCCTCAGGGCTGTGAAGATATAATGGTGCACAGGCACCACTGTCATCAGCACTAGGTAGAGTCCATCTCCTAAGGACTGATCTCTCTTGGGGTAGGTTCTCAGTGCCTTTTGGCATGTGGATATTAGTGTGCATGTAGGTTACCAATTGTCTAGTATATGGGAAGTGCTAGCAATTATCAGATTTTCCACTTTTGCTCCTTGAAAGATTATCAGCCTCTTCCTAATCTGTCCTTCCTGTTCACTGGTTGGAGTCCATGTGCGGCACAAGGGTGTGTTCCCCATGTAACAAGTGTCCTCTGCTCAGCTAGAAGTCACCTGAGGAAGGATCTTAGAATAACCTTTAACCAGGTGCTGGAATCAGTCTAAAGCTCATGGAAACCTGTGTCTCACTGTCCCTGTCCAAAGATATCTTTTTAGCCATTGTCCTACAAAGAAACACTCTGTCAGTAACTTTTGGTGGGCAAATTACCTAGAAGCCCACCAAGGAAACTTGTATCCTACAGTGACCTTCCAAAGTTGTCTAAATCCAGGATGGAGATCTACCCAGGAAGTCAAGAAATTGCTGTGGTCAGAAGACAGGACAGACCCATTAGGGATGGGGAACAGGAGGACATCCTTCTGCTCCCTGCCCAGGAGACATTTCCAACATGAGCTTCAGAAAGTGATCAAGGCACTTTCCCCGAGGCACATCTGTAGAGAATCAAATAGTATGCCTGCTTCCATCCCTTGGCTCTCTAAATTCACTGGGATATCTACCTCCCAGGTCTGGTGACACTAAAGTCTATTCTTCCCTCTTTTCTAGAAACACTTCAAGAAGCTTTCAGGTTCACAAGAGTGAAGAGTGCTCAGAATTGTCAAGGTTGGAGTCACTGCTACTAAGCCTTGGGGCACTGCTTGGATGAGTGCCTTGGAAGAACCAGGGGGAGTATGCAAGGCAGAGCAGGGCCGGGCCAGACCAGCTGGTAAACAAACTGATTAGTTACTCAGGGATTCCTTCCCTCCCTTTCCAGCCCTGCACCCAGGGTGTGCAGTGAGGATGCACGCCCTGGTGTCCCAGCCTGAGTGTTGGGCAGGCACCGGCTCCATGTGAATGATAAGGTGGCTGGTGTTTGCAGGGAGCTGGTGTGTGACAACCTTCCCTTCCCAGGTTGTCTGCATGATCTATGGGTACAGGGGAGTAGAAGGCTGTGGCATTTTGCTTTTCCCTCCAGAAACACTTTGTAAGAGTACTTCGTGGTTATCTTGCCCCACCACAGACAGGAATTGAAAATCATAAATATGGCAGATCAGTATTTCTTTTAAAATAGATACTAAAAAACCCCCTGAAATAGCAAGAAGGTGAAGTGGGCATGATTTTCCCCATGTAACAGTAATTATGAAAACGCTGGAGATCCTCTATGAATGAACTCAGGTGCTAGCCTGTTTCATTTTCCCTAGTCAGCTCTCCTAGCTGTCCCTAGGAAGCCTGCCAGAACGAAATCAGCCTGGTGATAAGCCCCTTCTGCTGAGTTAGCCTGAGGCACAGGTGAGAGACTGGCTGTCATGGCAAGAGATGGCTGGGTGGGACAGAGGTGGGGTCAGTGCAAGGCTT
This sequence comes from Eurypyga helias, assembly GCF_000690775.1. NCBI lineage: Eukaryota > Metazoa > Chordata > Aves > Eurypygiformes > Eurypygidae > Eurypyga > Eurypyga helias. The sequence continues at coordinate 5,779 of NW_010262103.1, read as the reverse complement.
GCCAGTGCTGACAAGCCCAGGGGTAACAGCCAGGATGAAGCGCATGTCCTGGGCTATGTGTGTCCATCAGGGACTGAGTCACTGCTCATCACCTTGACTTCTTAAGAGTGTATTGGCATTGCTGTGCTCAGAGCAAACAAGGAAGGTGGTTGTTTAAGAATAAAAAGACAAACCTGTGCATGTGTGCAGTGCTAGCTGGCACCACGGGTGTCAGCCACAGCCAGTTCCCACGTAGGTTTTTTCCATGTTAAATTACATCACCACTTTCGGCTGGTCCTATTTGAACAGGGACACCAGACAAGTGGAGGGAGTAGGAGGGGAAAAAGTGGGTAGGAAAGTAGGCTGGAAATCACCTTTATCTTTCACCTAGGCAGCTCTTTGCATGTTGTTCTGGAGGTGAGACAGGCTGTGGTTGTGCTACCTGTGAAATGACTGCCACATACTGCATGACAATCCAACAGAGTCAGCAGCCAAACATAATGATAAGTCAGGTGTGAGATGTACCTGAAAAAGGGTCAGGCTGGAAAGGGGTCGCTGGCATGTGTGACACGAGAAGATGCAGCTTGGTCTGCACCATTTCATGGACCGCGTGGAGATTTCTGGCAGAAGGCTGTAAGCTAGACAGTCTGGAAAAGCTAAAGGTGCAATCAGGAATGCAGGATATTTTGGCCCCAAGAGAATGATGTTGTTTCCTGATGCTTTGCTTACTAGGGGAGATCTGGTCGTTGGTGCTCCTGGCAGTGTTCATGATTTTTTAAAATTAAATTGTCCATTGTACAAAATTTCAAAGTACTCCTGGAATGAGCACTAGGATTCACATACAGCTTTAATTTTTCAGTATCTCTGTAGTAAGTGCTGAAGAGTTAGAATATTAAACAAATTTACACAATACAGGTATGGGAAAAGTGAATGAAGCATGCTTCACTGAGTAAGACATCTGTAGCTTCTATTATCAGGAGATCTTTTAAATTATTCTTTATAAAAAGTATCTTCACCAAAAAAAAAAAAAGGTTGAAGGTCTTTTGTTTCCTTTCCAAGGTTATTTGGAAGGGAGAAAGTGGGCTGGAGCAGAGTTTTTAAGATGGAAAAAGCCCCCAGGACAACTGTAACAGTTACGTTTAATTATATGTAAAATTGATGATCCAAGAGCTTCTTGTCTGCTGCTTTAATCTTGGGTCCCTTTACTTTTAAACTAAGGAAAGGCATGTCTGTTCCCAGCCTGACAACATTATTGATAGATATTAATAGGAAGAGTGAAGTAAAACCAGGCTTGTTGACTTCTGAAAGGAGGACAAGTGCTGAAGAAAAATACTTGTTAAGACTGCAACTTGTTCACTTCAGCTGCCCATAAGCGGGAGAAAACTTGGCATGGCACACACAAACCATTTTAATGGTCCAGTCAAAACTTGCTATGATCTGTGAGCTGCAGCAAATGTTTGTGCTGGCTTTTGCAGCGCTCTCTCTGTGTTTGCTGGCTCTGCCTGTGTGTGCAAATGTTAAAGCCCTTTCCTTGCTCTTTGAGGGTGTTTGCAATAGGATGGGAAAGAAGGAACCTCTGCTCCAGAGCAGCATGGAAAGCACTTCATGGCTCCATATACATAGGGCCAAAATAAAAGGTGTTGCATGTGCTGGAAACATTTGCATACTGTTTCTCAGGTAATTTAGTATTTGTTTTGACATTTATCAAAAAGCAATCTGATTTCCCTTCCTTTTTTTCCATAACCAATGAAGATTTTGTTGCTTTACCCTTTCTGTGCCATCTACGAGACAATTTCTTTGCCTTTGTAGGGCAATGAATGCAGATTGATTTCAGAGATACATACTTCTGAATAAGGTATGCAAGAAAAGTTGTATTGGTAGAAGTGCCAAGGCTGAAAGATAGTTTATTTGACTTGCAGAGTGACAGACTGCTAAGTGTAATGCTGGTTGAATCCAATGGCATGCACCACAGTGATTATCACGCAGTTAACTGCTTCAGCTAAGTGCCACCAGCACTCGGTACTGTCATTAGCAATGAACACAGTGGCTACACACTCAGAACTACCATTGCTGTGTCCTCCTGATCGTTCCTGTGACATGGGAAAAGCAGCATGCAGATACGATAATTTTTTTGTCTGACAGGTCATTTTCCTCTTGCCCTGAAGAAAACAACCCATTAGGTAGAAGTGATGCTCTACATTTCCACAAAGTAGAAGATAATTGTGGGATATGAAGACCTGTTAGAAATCAGAAGAATTATTTATGACATGCCTATATTATCTCTTGATGGAGCTTCAAGTCAAACAGGTCAGTAAGCCAAAAACTTCTGAACTATGCCACTTACGGATTGAGTAATACTGATGGTCATAAAGCACCGGATATTTTTTAATTGAGGTGAATAATTGTACGTCTCAAGATACCATGTTATTTCAGATGCTTTTGTAGAACAAAACCTGTTTGAGCTCAGAATAAAAAAGATTTATTCAACAAATTGCTTTTTGCATTTGACTAACCCCCTTCTAAGGTAGAGATGAATGCGGTTTTTATCTTACCTGAAATCACATTTGAGAATTCAGAGTAGGTCTTTATCAAAAAAAAAAAAAAGGTAAGTTCAGCACCTTGCAAAAATGAGAATATATCTGCAGTCTCATCTCCAAAGCCACAAACACCCAACAGTTGTTCGAGTCCTTGTCTTATGTCTCCTATTTTAGGTGAATGGAATCCAGCTCAGAGATTGGGAGAGATGTGTTATGCAATGCTTGTTTAGTGTATCAAATTTTGGCCAACATATACCAGCTGAAACTTGGCACTCTAGGTACGCTGCAAAGTTAAATACTGTGCAGACATGTTTGCCTTTCTCTTAGCTACAAAACATGTTTGGGGGATTACATCAAATACTGTCCTCTGATAGCAGCCGTAGTCTCACCAATTTGGAAATTGAAAACGCTGATGTTTTACGCTGTCCCTGTAGCTCATCGCTGGCTTAGGCAATATCCTTCATGGATGTCAGTTTAATAAGGTCAGATATGCGACATACTTTTAGAAGTTTTAATACATATTCCCATAGCTGCTGGTTTATTTGAGTTGATAACACTCTGACCTCCTTTTGTTATGTAGTTATCTGAAATTGTATGTGCTTCATAAATGGATTAGATGACTTTTCACAGTTTAACTTCTATTAATTCCTTGCAAATACACCAAACATTCTTAATGTCATATTTTAGAGGTGTCTCTTTCTGGATCTGGTCTCTGCATTCTTGGGAAAATGCAATAAACAAAACAACCTGTGCCAAAGTGGGTCCATTTCTGGAATACTTGTTGTCTTCCCATTGAGTCCAAAAGTTCTGGTCTACAAGTCTGTCCTGGCCACTATTCTGAGAAGTGGCGCCCTAATGATTTTGTTAAGAAATGTTTTGACATATAAGGGTATGAAGTGCTGACAGTGAAGGATGTAAAAATCTTCTTTTATAAACTTCAGTGATTCAAACGTATTAAGTAATTGACTCCCTTGTAGCACTAGGCCATGCTATACTGCAGTAGTTGTTGGTCATAGGTCTGGTAAACTTATTTCAGAGTTAGACCATAAACAATACGTACTATCTGAATAAGACAAAGGTGATCTTCAGTGTCTTTTAAAAAGCACAGGTTTTACTTTCTTACTTGACAGAATCCTGTTATGGATAAGTAATGAGTTTTTAAGTTATTTTACAGCTGGTTTTAAAACAATTACCAGTATGCAACCTAAACTGTCAGAGTGCTAGTAATAATTTTTGTATTGTCACTGACTATAAAACACTACAATATTTACTTTTTCCCTTAGAGCTTCTTCCTTTTTCGTAAGAGGATTATATAAGAATTAGACAACCCTCATTATCAACTCTTTTCTCTGCCAAAAAGAAATGAAATATTAGTTCTTGTGGTCAGAAGAAAAAAATTTCAAAGGCTCAATAGAATAAATAAGATTGTTAGAACCAAGATTGCCAAACCTTAGAACTGTAATCAAAACAATTTTGGAAATCTTCAATTGTTGTCAGTACTTTACTAAAGAGAGCTTATTTAGAGCCAGTTAGTACTTGGCTTGTAAGCAAATACATTGTGCAAGGAGTCCTTCCCTACCCACTACATCCTCACTGCAGCCTCCTCTTCTTAGCCTAACCCTACCTTTTCAGTAGTGCTCTCACCTCGTTCGTAAGAAGGCTTACCCCAAAATGCTGGTTTCATTGGTGGGCGTGAGCAGTAAGTCAGCAGTCACAAAGGTACGCAATTCCACCAAGTTCTGTGAAATTTGAGAGCTGGGTGGAAGAAACCCAATGCCTTGACTGAAGGAGTGGCTTTAATATAAATTTTCACCTTGATGTGCATCAGATAATCAACATGAGAGAGAGAATTGTGAAACATAGCAGTTTGCGGCCAACCTGATGATAGGCAAAGCTAGAGAAAACCTAGAGTGGTTTGGTCCCTGTGAATTTGTGTTTTTTTCTGTCCATGGTGCAGTGCCACCACCACTCTGGACATGAACAGCTCCTAGGGTTATGCATGAAGTGTCCTGCCAGAGCTGTATGATTCTTCGTGATGGTTTTTCCTAATGGACCAGAACCAGAAGTTGTTTGTTCTTTTCTAAACAGGAAAGGTCGAAAGTGCATTATATCATAGTGTGCTCATAATTCTGTGTTGCCCTGACAAATTATGATAAATTACATTTATGGGCATGTATGAGTTTTTCAGAGCTTAAAAGGAGTACAGCTGTTGAAATGGTGTTTTCTGGAGCCCTTTTGCCACCTCTATGTCTCTCTGAAAGTTATTGTGTGGGTTTGAAAAATGCAGAAGAAAACATTTTTACAGACATGGATGCTCTAAATATTTGTTCACCGAAGGGTTTTGGAATCGCTGGTCTGCAGAACGCTTGTTGGTGGCCTTAAGACAGCTGGCTGATCATGTTCATCAGGCGCTGCTCCAGACACTGAGTGCTTACAGGATGGTATCTCATGCGGTTCTGCAGGGTAGATACAGATCTTGTGTGACTGCAGATGGAAGGAGTGAGCTCTGTGTAACTGTTGAGATACAGCCTCCGTGACAAAAACGTTTGAGAATCTCCATGCTCATGTTAAACAAGGGTAATACTCCCTGCAATAAACCAACAACCACCCAAGGCTCCTTTCTCAATAAAAAATCAACTAAACAAACTTGAACAAATAATTAATTTTATATTATTTTATTTGCTCTTTTGCATGTCCACTCTATTCTCAGGATTCTTTAATTTTTTTTATACTTCTCTTCTTCAGAGGTATGACATTGCATCATGGTGGTCTAATATATGAAAAATATTTTAAATAGATTTTTCCCCAGCCTTATTAGTGAGGATTATTTTGTATAAGTAGAACTTCAAGATACTGAGCTTTTACCTTTATTGACATCATTTTGTGTATAGCCATGCCTGAATGATGTGGAATTTTTTAACAACTCGTCAGGCTTAAAAACTGGTGACATGCCAGAGTTTCTGTAGGCTTGCCATTTTCTGAGCCTGCCACTGGAGGAAGAATAGAGAAGAAGAAACAGCAAAATTAATCCAGGGAACTTTCTCCCAAGAGAAGGTGAAACACTGCTGTTATAGGTAACTAGAAGTAGCGTAATCCTTTTCCGAGTTCCATGTATTGTGGCAGCTTTAAAAAACAGGGTTCTGGGTAGGCATTCTTGGGCTGGAGGAGGATGACCCTGAGCTCTAATCCTCCAAGTTTTCCTCAAACAGGAAAGGATTTTTCTGACACGCTTTCTTTAAATCATGAAATTGTTTGGGTTGGAA
>NW_010262102.1:1300-6880 GCF_000690775.1 Eurypyga helias | reverse complement strand
GACAGCAAAGGGCGTGTTCCCGGAGGGGAAAACTGCGTTTTTCAAGCCAGTCCGCTTTCTGTGTCCCTTTTCAGCCCCGTGGGGAGTTGGGGTTTTTTGGTTGGTTTGTTTGGGGTTTTTTATGGAGGAGAGCAGGGTGGGAGAGGCAGGAAGAGGGCAACCGGATTTCCCCATGGAGAACCGGGCAGCTCGTTCCTGAAAGAGGACGGAGGAGAAAAGCAGAACAAACAGGCTACGGTTGTCTCTTTCAGCCTTTTCTGTAGGGGCAAAAACGGGCCATCAAAACTGTCAAATTTCCTGAAGACTCCGAAGGAATTGACTGGAAAAAGCACCTCTGGAGAAACTTCCACCAGGCAGATTCCCTGGGGGAAAAAAGATAGTTTTAACGAACCGTCTGTAGTCAGTAGAAAATAGGGATGTGTACAACGCAGAAAAGGGCTCCTGCGTTTAAAGCTAGTGACCTGGCTTTTAGCTGGTGGATGTTTGAGGTGTGAGTGATCCTCAAATTTTCTCTGGCTTTGGTATTTCCCTTCTATTTTGGTTACAGTGGTATTTACTTCAAGAGCCCTTAGGGTTAATGTCAGTGTGGTATGCAAGCCAAAAAGATGTGGAGTGCCCTGTTCAAAGCAGAGTATGCACCTCCAACATTAAGAATTTATGCAAATAAAACTGTACTGTCTTAGGTAGCAAGATGATCAAAACAAAATTGTACCCGTTGCTTAATTTATTGGAGTAAATATTCTTAGTGCTGGTGTTGACTGACAGCTATGTAGGGGTTTTTTTTCGGTTCCACAAGATTTACGATGGAGTTTCTATGTAAGAAAGGGGCTTATAAGTACTGTTTTATGTGGTCCTGTAATATTTATGTTTTTTTCTGAGTGCCTGATCTAATTTGTTCATTTTGAAAGGAACAGCTAGTTAATTTTCTTTGCAATTGCTACCTCTGCAAATTCAGCCTCGACTCTAAGAATCAACTGAGTTCTTTGACACCTCACTGAGAAAGAAGAAGTTGACATGCCAGTCTTGCTGTTTTCTTAATATATGTTTAATCTAACTTACATGGGAAGTTCCACCTCATTAAAGACGATCAATGAATACACTTAAAATAGTATTTCAATTACCATCTTGCCTTTTCTATATCCTTCCTTTAATTCCGGTGTCATTTTAGGGGTCGTTATTCACACACTTTGCTGTTACCACACATGAGTGAGCACAACTTTGAAATTCCCCAAATAGCTTTTTGTGTAAAAAAAACCCCCAAACTCTGTATATATAGTTATTGCTAATATGTGCTCAAACATTTGCATTACAGAGGCCTATGTTTTGTGTGTTTCTGCCCCCAGTGTAGACTGGTTGGGTTTGGAGGTTGGTTTTTTTGTCCTGAGCTGCTTTTCTTAAGAAAAGTGTTTTCTCTCTTGTTTTTATTTTTCTCTTTGTGTTCGTTCTGGGCTAATTAAGTAGGAAAATGTTAGTCTTCTTTCAAATTCATCCCTTTGTCTTCCTCAGACTAGTTAATCTGAAAAAAAGGGGAACTGTAATCATTGTATTAGTACTAGCATGAAACTCCGATGAGCTGACCTCTTTTTCTGGGCAAGAAAGCCTTTAAAGAGACATAAAGATGTAATTGCATGAAATTACTTACCAACAACAGCAAAAACTTTGGGGAGGGGTTTAAAAAAGCTGTGCAGTTCTGATCGGTGTGCATTCTCTCACGGTCCAAGGATGGACTATTGGGAATCCCTTGCTGTACCAGTAAGATTATTCAGAACTAGTAAACATTTCAGAGCAGCGTAACGCGTGACAGCTGATGGATTCTGCCGCTTCATTCCAATGCATGGCTGGCACCGGAACCTCCTCCCAGCAGAACGCGTAGCCTTGTCTGCAGGGTGGCTTTTCGCTGCACAACAGCCAGACGCAGAAGTGACCTTGTGCTCCCCGCTCAGTTGATGAGTGGGGCAGCGGCGTGTCACAGAAACGACGATGTCGCTTGCTGAGAAGGGGGTCAGAGGGTTGCCACCTCTCCTTTTGAGCAGCATCTGGTGGACAATTTTCTGCCTAATATTGTCAATCATTCCCTTGTTCCTGAAGGTGCCTGACTGTCCTCCCAGCTGGAGTGAGAACTTCAATGATCACTATAAAGCAAAACAAATGCAAAGTTTACAAAGGGGGCGCGGAGAAGGCAGGTCCCCAAATAAAGAAGTTGGCAGGGGCTCAAATGCCTGGGATTGTGAGAGAAGTGGAACACACACATGGTTAGTGCACATGCTGGTCCGAATACTAAAGCTCAAACAAATGCATTTCTTGCACGCTAAAAAGTGAGAAGTGAACGACTACTCGAGCAGGTTCTGTTGAAAAGAAATGAGGTGATTAAATGTGCAGAAAACAGGGCTTCTTTGCATCCTCTCGCAGCTAGACTTTTCGTAAAGGCAAGGAACTGAAGCATAGCATCAGTCTGGGAGGAGGTGGGAGCAGAGGGGATCTTGCCTCAAGTGATTAAAAGCTAGCATTCATGGGGAAGGGGAAAAGCATTCAGAGACTAAAGAAAATAAATGAAGAAATATACTCTTTCCTTGCAAGCACATCAAAACATCAGAAGAAAATTTTTAAGAAGGCAGAGGTAGCTGAGGCAGGATTCTGGGTGGCCCAGCCAAATGCACACTGCAACGTACCCCCCTGATCCTGTGTGGCAAACTAAAGCACGCACGTACTGGTACTGGTTAGCCATGGCGAGTGCCGGTCGCTCCCGGCAGCTGCGTTGCTGACTGGCTGTCCCTGATGGAAGCAGTTCTGGGACCAGGGAATGATGTTGTTACAGAGTAGTGCCTTCCTGAGCCTTATGGAAGAATGTCCCTTTGGCTTTGAAAGGCAGAGCCTTTCCCCAGCTTGGTGTCAGGCAAGCTTTGCCCACAGTCCTGGTTACAGTGTTAAAGTTGCAGTAGCTGCATGGAACAAAACACAAAAAAGATGGGTAAATGATTATGTTAAAAAAGAGAGGAGTACTTAACTGAGAGGTGGACTGCGTGAAATGTTTAGAAAAAGCAGTAGCAGAAGAAAACTCCACCAGACATTAATCAGTGCAGACTAGTTAAGGCAGTGCCAGGGTAAGGTAGAGTTTTTTTCTGTGGCTACTGCACAGACCTGCCCAGTGGATTTAGTGAGAGAAGTTAGACGATAACTATTCAGGATGAACTGCAAACCTGTCACCGTAGTTGACCTTCACAGATTGTTCTAGAAGAACTTCTGGAGGGGATGCGTTTACTTACATGTACTTACCATTCTCATTGTCTCACATGTCTTTAGAGAGACATTTCTGTTATGAAAATACGGGCCAATTGCTAAGGTGAGAGGTAAAGAAACATCTGAAACACTTCTGCTGCCTTGGAAAGCTGTATACACAGAGGGAGTGCAAATGTGCACATCAACTTTTAATAAGCTTGGAAATCATTGGCATGTGAACATTATTCCAGCCAGAGCCCGTACTTCCGTTAGAGGCATATTATCCTGTAGTACAATCACAAGATATCTCTGTTTAGCTAACTGATACCATATTACCCTGTATGTCACAAGGATTTACTCGATGTCAGGACGTGGCTACGGGCCAGAGTTGGTCAGCAGTTCACCCCAAGGATGCTAAGACTGAGTCTTGATGGGTGACAGTGGATCATGGCTTGTGTTTGACTCTTAACTATTTGTGAGCGTGAAGATACAGAAGAGGATCCTGTCTAGGACTCCCTGACTGTCCTTAGGAAACTTTCTCCATAATTTAACTCCTCTGGGAAGCCCTGAAAGGGCAGGATAGGTTCAGCTCCAGCTCTGTTCATACTGCAAGTCAGACAGACTGGAAGAAATGGAGCGAACAGTCACTTCTATCTTTTGTTTGTATCAAATATTGTGAGAGAAGTTATTCTTACTGCAGCTCCAATCTGGCTCGCCTGGGAAGTGCTAGAAATCTTTAACCAATCTGTTGTAGAGTTGTCAACACTGCCTTCTCATTGCATTTGATAACCCAGCAGGAGTAAAAAGCATTAGCGGCTCAGATTACTAATCAAAAGTCAGCATTCTTCTCCAAAACCCTTCCCTGGATTGCCCTGCCCACCAGCCTGCTGTACTCTGGACTACTCCTCCTTTTGCCTCCTGATCCCCAAATTACTTTGCCTGCCCTCCCTCCACCAGAATTTGGGTACACCCTTCCTCTCTCTCCCTGCCCAACTTTTCCAGGGCTCACCTCATGTCCTGCTCTGCTTTGGGAGCTGAAGGGCCATGACCTGCTGGAGTCCTGGAGGAGAAGAAGCCGCATCCTGGAGGATGAAGCAACCTCCTGGATGCAGGCAGGCAGGCAGGCTTTGGATGTTACATGTGTCCCTAAGAACCGGCCTGAGCCTCTCTTCTCTCCCTCCTGCAACCATGTTGCCAAACCAGAGAACCCAGTGAGTAATTTTTGCCACAACTGTTGTTGAACTATCAACTAAAAGCCGGATTATTGCGTGACAATCTCTGCTTTTATGTTCGTTCCCCAAAACCTCAGGGCAAGAGGCGTCGAGTCAGCTGTATCTTAGAGCAGGTCCTGGAACTAATCTGACGAAAGGGCTGAATGAAGAGTTCAAACAGAGGCTGAAGTGTGAGGTGTCATGAATTTTAACAGGTGTGTCTGTGCAAGCCCAGCTCTCCTTTATTACCACTATTTGCTCCAAGAGATCCTTTGGTCTCCATTCTGTTACCTGCAGTGGTCATGCTGGCGCATATAATCTGGGGTAACACATTTGGCGTATGTGATTTCTACTTTTGATTCTGTTCTTCGTACAGTTAAAACATACAAACCTTTGAAAACCTCAAGGAAGTCTCCCAACATTTATCCCAGCCTGCGGTGGATAGGAACGGGACCTTCAGTAAAGTGATTATAATTGGGGTAACTGTGAACGCAGGCCACTGCAGAAGATCTCAGTTAGATTTAGGTGGTATTCAAATGATGTCCATTGTTTCAAATAATTTTAATATTGGGAGGTATTTGAATCATTCCATTTCTATGCCCTTCAGATACAAGTATGAAGGGATAGAATACCATTTAAATTCATGGTGGAATTCACGTTTGAGGCAAAACTGAAGAAGCATAACATTTTTTGTCAAATGTAAACCTTAATTCTGAACATTCAGTTGAGAAATTAACCTAAAAAGCATTTACTGATTCACTCAAACAGGTATCAAGAAGCTAAACACCGGTGCAGTGGCAGGAAAGAAGGACGGGACATCTCGTGGCATGACTGCTGTTCTGCTGAGATGGGCTGGCCGGACGCTGCAGGGCAGCTGCCCAGAGCCGCAGTAACACACCTGCAAACGCCACTTTGAGATGTGTAAGGAAATCCTGCGGGAAGACCTGATACACCAGAATTCTGTTGCGGACCTTGTCCAGAGATGCACGGTGCCTGCAAACCCTGAAAGAAGGAAGGAGAGCAACTGGCTTGCGGGGTTGGGTTGAGAAAATGGAAACAAATTCCATGGTTAGACATGAAAAGTAACTTTGTTATTTAAGAATGGATACTGTATTAGCTATAATTTGTTGCATAGAAAACACTGCATACTCTA
>NW_010262102.1:970-1270 GCF_000690775.1 Eurypyga helias | reverse complement strand
ACAGGGACAAATTAACCTGGCCTTGGAGGTGAAGCTTGGCCCCGTGCTGATGTATTTGGTGTACATTTGGCCTGTTGGCCGTTTCTGAAACGGAATGTGTGGGGGGAAAGGTACTGAGGGCTGAAAAGGGAATTACTGTAATTCACTTGTAAACAGAAAAGGGCATGGCTCTGCAGTAACGGGTATGCGCAGACTTTGAGGGTACTGGTGGATGAAAAGCTGGACATGAGCCGGCAGTGTGTGCTGGCAGCCCAGAAAGCCAACCGTATCGTGGGCTGGATCAGGAGGCGTGGGGGCAGC
>NW_010262102.1:0-504 GCF_000690775.1 Eurypyga helias | reverse complement strand
GAAGGTGTCCCTGCCCATGGCAGGGGGGTTGGAACTAGATGGTCTTTAAGGTCCCTTCCAACCCAAACCATTCTGTGATTCTGTGATGACTTAAAACTTATTGTGGAGGAAGAGGTCAGAAAAAGCATGTGGCAACCTTAGGTTGCCTCAATCTCGGGAGGCTTTAATAAACTATGTAGAAGCCTGTAATAAATTTAAATGGCAGCTGCAATAATTGAAAACTCTGCTTGGAAACCACTTTAATTAAAAAACAAACAAACAAACAAACAAACAACAAACTTTGCAGAAAGGTATTTTAAAGCACTACAATTTAGACTGGAAATTATTTCCCTACCCAGCCTGGGTAGTTTTCTCAACAGGCTGCAGATAGCTCTGCTTGTTTTGCATCGTCTCTTCTCAGCCTTTTTCCCCCCAAAGTCCCATTTTTTTCATTTATGTTTTTTGGGGAGAGGTGAAGTAGTTTTATTGCACCCAGGCCCGAGGCACCCGGCAACCCGTCCCACC
>NW_010262101.1:1898-2227 GCF_000690775.1 Eurypyga helias | reverse complement strand
CAACCCCTTTGACCCCTTGACCCCTTTGACCCCCTTGACACCTGTGACCCCCCGAACCCTTCATCCCTTCCACACCCCAAAACACCCCGACTCGCAACCCCTGTGACCCCTCGGCCCTTACCCCATGACCTCTGACCCTGTAACCCTTGACTCCTGACTCCAGCACTGGTGGTTCAGGTGCTGACCCAGAGCGAGTCCGGGCCCTTCCTGGTCTTCACCAGCACCATCCCAGAGGTTCTGTTGGGAGGTGGGACTGGGGGCACTGGGATGGGACTGGGATCCTACTGGGATGGCAGACAGGGGCACTGGGGGGGGCTGGGGGGCGACTG
>NW_010262101.1:1077-1549 GCF_000690775.1 Eurypyga helias | reverse complement strand
TGGGGGATGGCAGGGAGGGGGCACTGGGAGTGACTGGGATCCTACTGGGATGGCAGACAGGGGGCACTGGGAGGGACTGGGATCCTACTGGGATGGCAGACAGGGGCACTGGGAGGGACTGCAATGGACTGGGAAGGGGTAGGAGGGGAGGTGGAAGGGGGAGGAGGGGTGAGGCACTGTGATGCACTGACGGACCACCAGGGGGCACTGTGGGACCATACGGGGTGGCACTGGGATATACTGGTCCATACTGGAGTGGCACTGAGGTGGGGCATTGGCCATACTGGGGAAGCCTGAGAGTGAACTGGGCTGTACTGGGAAAGCTGGGGGAGGGGAGTGTGCTGCGCTGGGCGGGTTACTGGTGCTTACTGATTCATACTGGTGTTACTGGTTCTTACTGGTGCATACAGCTCTGGTTCTTAGCAGTAACTGGTGCTTACTGGTTTTTTCTGGTGGGTACTGGGGAGTGGCT
>NW_010262101.1:0-541 GCF_000690775.1 Eurypyga helias | reverse complement strand
TCTTACTGGTGCATACTGGTCTATGCTGCTTCTAAGTGGTTCTTACTGGTGCATACCGGTTCTTACTGGTGCATACAGCTTCTAACTGGATCTTACTGGTGCATACTGGTCTATGCTGCTTCTAAGTGATTCTTACTGGTGCATACTAGTTCTAACTGGATCTTACTGGTGCATACTGGTCTATGCTGCTTCTAAGTGGTTCTTACTGCTTCTTACTGGTGCATACCCCTTCTAACTGGATCTTACTGGTGCATACTGGTATATGCCGCTTCTGAGTGATTCTTACTGGTGCATACTGGTTCTTACTGGTGCATACAGCTTCTAGATGGAACTTACTGGTGCATACTGGTATATGCTGCTTCTTACTGGTGCTTGCTGTTTCTTACTGGTGCGTAGCATTTCTAAGTGCTCGTTGCTGGTGCACCCCCGTGCATACTGGTGTGTACTGGTCCTTACTGGGCCTTACTGGTCCTGCAGATGCAGCCCCGGGGGGGCAGGGCCAAGTACTGGGGCGGAGCAGTTGCCCCCTGAGGCTCCGCCC
>NW_010262100.1:0-2313 GCF_000690775.1 Eurypyga helias | reverse complement strand
AGGCCTCCTTCCTAGGGTCCAAACCGTCACTTTTTTGCTCCAAGCTTCTCTTTATATCTTCCAATCTCTTCTTTTATGGTCAAAGCCTCATGATAAGGACCCAGAGTGCCATTTTGAACTCCCTAAACCTGGTTTTGAACATGCAATGCCTCATTTTTCTAAGGGAAATCTTTGATTCCAAAGAGTAAAATTTCTTTTAAGTCTCAAGTCTACTGTGTGAGGGCCCAAACCTTCCTTTTCTAGTGCACAAAGCCTTTTCTCAGGTTTCAAATCTTCCGTTAGTGTCCAAATCCTCATTTTCCTTTTCCAACTTCTTAATGATTCAAAGACACATTTTAATGGTCAGTGGCACAGGGGAGTTTCTAAGATCTTGTTTTTAGACTCCAAAGCTGACTTTAGCTTTGCCAAAGCCTCATGTTAAGGCCCCAGATCAGCCTTCTTAGGGTGCAGACAGTTGTTGCTAGGATACAGGAGTCCCCTTGAGCGTGCAAATCATCCTTTCGACGTCACAAAACTTCCTTTTGAACACAGTCTGTTCGCTTGTAGAGGCCATGGCTTTGATTCTGTGTTTTGAGGCCTCCTTTCTAGAGTCCAAACCATCACTTTTCAGGTCCAAGGTTCTCTTTACATGTTCCAAGCTCTGCTTTTAAGGCGAAAGCCTCATTTGACGGGCCCAGAGTGCCATTTTGAACTCCCAGTGTCGGATTTTGAATGTGCAAAGCCTCATTTTTCAAGGGGAAAGCTTTGAATCTAAAGTGTAAAGCTATCCTTTAGGTCCCAGATCTACTGTGTGAGGGCCCAAACTGTCCTTTCTAGTGCGGAAAGCCTTGTCTTAGATTACAAATGTTCCCTTAGTGTCCAAATCCTCATTTTCTTTTTCGAAATTTTATTCATGTTTCAAATACTCATTTTAATGGTTAGTGGCTCAATTGAGGTTGTAAGATCTTGTTTTTAGATTCCAAAGCTGCCTTTTGATTTGCCAAATCTCTATTTTAAGGCCCAAAGTGGCCTTCTTAGGATGCAGACAGTTGTTGCCTGGATACAGGGGTCCCCTTGAGTGTGCAAACCATCCTTTTGACATCACAACGCTACATTTTGACCTCAGACTGTTGTTCAATTGTAGAGGCCATGGCTTTGATTCTGTGTTTCGAGACCTCTCCTTTCTAGGGTCCAAACCGTAATTTTTCAGGTCCAAGCTTCTCTTTATATGGTCCAAGCTCTGATTTTAAGGCCAAAACCTCATGTTAAAAACCAGAGTGCGATTTTGAACTCCATGTCCTTTTCACGTTTTCCTGACTCGGGACTTTGGTGCACTGGGCTGCAGTCCTGGAAAATCACGTTCAGAACCTTAGCCTTTTAACGAGAAGCCATGGGGGAGATTTCTAATGTTGCTGAGACAGACCCTTCTGGCAGATATCCGTGCTGTGGGATCTGTTCGACAAGGGAGCTGAGTAGGCACATTGCCTCGTGTTTCCGAGAGCCTTTCTGCAGAAGGAGCAGAGCTGCCACCATCGTTTTCACTGCCCCATATCACTCTGTTTATTTCTAATCTCTGGAAATGGGACTGTAGGACAGTCGTTGCCCTGCCACTTGCCCTCAGCCGAGAGGAAATGGTTAGAGCTGGGTGGAAGGCAGTTGAGGGGAGGGGGCCAAGGCCATGGCCAGGGCCAGGGCCAAAATCAGAGCCAGGGCCAGGATTTCTTCATGAGGAAGTGTAGGATAATCACTGGAGGTACTTAAAAAAATTTAAACTCATATTAAAAATATAGCATTGTTCGCACATTAAGGAAAGCTATTGAGGAGGCCTCCAGGGTGGAGTCATGGGATCCCTTCCACAATGGTTGCCTAAGTAACACAACCTCCCACCTGGGAAGGCACACGGAGCGTGGGACGGAGTGGAGATTCCGTGGTCAGACTCCATGAAAACGGTGCAGAGATGGGAATTACTGATACGTCAGACACTGACAAGCTGTACTTTCGCTACCCTGAGCCAACAGTCTGCCATCCTTTTGATGAACTGCTGTCCTTGTGCGAACTTTGCTCATCATAATGTCATTATAATACCAAAACACACCTCCATCCCGAAGGCTACCCACCTCCAAGGTGAGACCACCCCTCACTGAGCATGCGATCGGAATTTTAGGTAACTTACACCTTTAAGACGAAGAGAGAAAACTTTACACCAATCCTAAACAAAGGTGTGTATGACTATGCCCACTCAAGCTCCACCTTGAAGGTAAAAAACAGTATAAAAGTAGCCTAAGAAAAGGGGGGGTGTTAGGGAAGATGCCATCGTGGACAAGTCAGGACCTC
>NW_010262099.1:175268-190514 GCF_000690775.1 Eurypyga helias | reverse complement strand
CCCGCCCTTGTAAACTGTGATGGAGAAATAATGTGAAGTTGACAGTTGTTGTGCGTGCCTGTCTGGAGAATGTAAGGAGAAGTGGGATGGCTAGAACTCGTGAAAACGTAGAAAGAACAAATGAGGGAGGATGGGGAGACATGTTTAAAGGAGGAAATTTTCTTTTTGAGCTCTGCTTGATACAGCCCTGCTTTCTTTGCTCTTCTTTTGGTATCTATGGTTTCCCCACTAAATTTATGTGACAGATCTGGATTAGAGAATGGCAAAGCTCACTAGAAAGTTTTTTAAATGTGAAGTTTAGGGCACTATAGACCAAATCCTCACATGAAACAATACAACTCCATTAACATCAAAAAGGCAATACTAATTTACATAAGCTATGCATCTGACCTTCTGTTCTTGTGAAACTTTAGAATGATTTACAGTTTAATATCATACATAATTGTTTTCAAACCAATTTAATTTTAAATGTTTCTGTGATGAAGATAACTCTGCTTTCAACTGTCATGAAAGTCCAAACTAAAGCAAAGCATAACAATCAAAATACATTAAAAAATGCAGCTCATTTATTAGGTAAATTCTGACTTATCAAGTGCCCTTGAGTTTCTGAGTTGCCTCTGATCTTGCATCAAAAATTCTCCTTGTGCCTTCTCCAACACTCATTATCACTCATTAAGGGTTGAGATTTAGAAATTGGAAGTAAACGTCAGATTTCTGTGAAGCAGCAGAGTTCTCCTCTTAAAAATCATTCTTCTCAGGCATCAGTCTTGATTCCAGCTTTGATAGAGGGCAGCAATGAATGGACATCAGGGATACAGACAAGCAACTTTCAATTACAAAAGCACACACAAAACCAAAATCTGCTCATATTTTTAAACTAGGTTTTCTATGGGATCCTCTCATTCCTTGGGAAAAGCAATAGATGTGTTGTTTGAAATCCAGTTAGTCTAACAAAACCCCAGAAGGATAGGTATGTGTTTCTAGGAAAATATTACACAAACCTTACTCCTTGTGCCCAGTGCTGCTGGGAGGAGGGGGTAGAGAAGTGGAGCACAGAGCTGAGCTCTGCTTTGGTGGGACCCTGCATTCTAGCCAGGGTAAACCTGCCACAATGGTCAATAAGTGCAGAACCCAGAGAAGAGAAATTCCAGGATATTGCTTCAGCTGAAATTACAGCATCTCTGAACATAATGGAGCTTTGTTGTACGTCAAATAGCACAGGTTACTTTTACTCTTTCATTTAGGTGTCAGTAATAGTAACGGCTTTCTGTACTTGTCTAAAAATAAACTCTGACTCGAATTTCTATTTAGAGAGGAAACTTATTTCTGGCTCTGTGGAACCATAAACATAGAGCTTTGAAAGCTGACCACATTACAGTCTAGGGTGGTATGCTCCCCAGCTTTCTGCAGGGAACTTGCCTGTTAAATTACTTGCTCTTTTCTGTGGAATAACAGCAGAGTCATGCAGCTGATGTGCTCCTGAGTTTGCCTTGTGGTGATACCCTTACGCTCCATGGTCCTTCTGTCAAGGGTTGTGCCAAATTTGCTGCTATTGCTTCCTGCGAGGGTGTTGCCACATGCTGGGGTTAGGTGTCTGAATGCACTGGGGACAGAGCCTGCAAGGGAGTGCATCAGCAAAGCGGGTCAGCTCTGTGGTCACTGAAGTCATCTGTTGTAATGCAAAAGTCGGTGTGCTGTGGGTGAAAGATAGTCAAGCTGACTGTAGTGTGCGTCACACATGGGTGCGTGGTTACAGGTTGATGAAACACTAAGGTAACTCTTTTAATCAAAACTTGAATTCCATTTCTGTATCTGTATTAATCCTTGCCACCTGAGGCATATTTTAATGTGTTTTTAGTAAAACTATTATATACCTCATTCCCACAAAGGGATGTGCTTCTGTGAACATGACTTAATACGTAAAACTATCTCAATTTGAGATTTGTAATGGTGAAACAAGAATGGATTATTTACCCTAGAAGGAGGTTGGGTAGTTTGTTTCTTGCCTTAAGCACTGGTCACGAGTTTCTGAAAAAGCTTTATGTATGGACCAGTGGGATTTCCCAGGCACGTGTCCATACAACCGTGTATTGTGACAGTCGGCGTGCTTTTTGTGTGAATTTCTGGTCAATTTGATTTGTTTTCAATACATGTTTCTGTTTGCAATTT
The DNA here is from genome assembly GCF_000690775.1 of Eurypyga helias. Classification (NCBI taxonomy): domain Eukaryota; kingdom Metazoa; phylum Chordata; class Aves; order Eurypygiformes; family Eurypygidae; genus Eurypyga; species Eurypyga helias. The sequence goes on along the minus strand of NW_010262099.1, from coordinate 188,345 downwards.
ATGCCAGGAAACAAAGGAACAGGAAGGGGGCTTATACTGCTGATGAAAATGATGCTAAATATTTCATACTTCAAGAGCTTAAAGGTTATGCTGCTTTTAAATCAAAGATAGAAGTGTAGAATTATACACTGTATCCTGTAAGTGACCTGAAAAGAGAGTGATTTAGGAGGGATCAAGACTAAATGGATATCTGTTTACATTGAGAATGGAGAGAAAAGGGGAGAGATGTGAAATAATTGCTGGCTGGACCACCTGAATACCAAAATCCATTTCAAAGAAGGGCCTGTAAGGTAGCATCTATTTTTCAAACCTCTGAGGAAATAAGTCGTCTAGTGGAAGCACTAATAAAAATCATGACTGAGACCTGTTGTGGCTTACTCTGCTTTGAGTGAGGCTTTGAGCAACCTGGTGTAGTGGAAGGTGTCCCTGCCCATGGCAGGGGGGTTGGAACTAGATGGTCTGTAAGGTCCCTTCCAACCCAAACCATTCTTTGAAATCAGATGTTACTCTGATACGGAGGTGATTTTCACCCCTTTCCCCAGTTAAAACAATGCAAGCTTCAGTGACTTTCTTTCCCTATCCTCAGTCTCTCTCAAAAGACATATCACAGGATCCTTTGTAGCACATACGGCTAATCTGCAATCCAAACTGTCGTGGCCGAGCTCACAGCCAAGCTGACTTCCAGTGAAAAGCCACTTTGTGGGGGGAAGCTGCTGGTGGCTAACTGTCTCCCATTGGAAAAGCCCCAGCCTGTCCCGTTCAAACGGCAGCTCTTCTGCTGGTGCTCACTCATTGCTAAGCAGGGAATGCTTTCTAAATGGAGGGCTCTTTGTTGTCACCATCCATGAGCAGAGATCAAATCATGGGTGAGCATTTGCATAGCTGCGCTTGGTTCCCCCACCTGGGATGTCAGCCGTGGTGCTGACTCTGTGGTTTGTGCTCTCTGCTGATTAGCTGGACTGACTGATGAAGAATAGCTTTACTTCCATTAGCATCTATCAGCCTTTTGCATGCTTGTGTCAAATAGTTTATCTTGCCTCTAGTCCTCAAGCTACCTCCTTCCTCTCGGGAACCTGAATTACATTTTCCTATGCCCACCCTCCTTTTTTTCCCCCTTCCCTTATCTTTCTCTGGCTGCATCGTACTGTTGAATTACCAAGTACCTATGTTTAATAATAACCTTAAAGACCCAGACAAAAGCAACTTCCCTGCAAACAAAAATATCTTTCTTAGTTTTCTGCACCTCTTTGCTTTTCTCTTAAAAGCATTTGTATCAATAATAATGGAAATAGCTGTTGCCAAGGTGCACTGTAACTGATCCCCGTAATAAGTATTAGGTGGCAACAAACCCCCCACCCAAACTTCTGTTAACAGGCCAAGTGATGCAGTACACTTTATGCTCCAGATGATGGTGATCATCTTAATATTCCCACTGAGGTAAAAGGAGGGAAATGTGCTTTAATAGTTTTGTGGGTCCCGCTGAATTTTTAAAACTGTTATAATAATGAACAGATAGTAGTTCCTAATGGAATATTTTGGTATGATAAGACAGGGTCTTTGACCGATGTAGTGGCTAACAGACTATAAACCTTCAATGAGCAACTCCATTCTGGTTCAGTAACTTCATTGCTGGGCTCTGGCTAAGTACATCCTGCAAAAATTTGTCTTCCCCGCTTCCTCTTTGGGTAGCAAGTGGCAAGTATCAACCTATAGCAGATACTGTGAGCCATTTGGGACCAACACCCCTTTTTTATTCCTGCCCTAGGTTCCTGTTAAAAGCCTGAATCTCCCTCGAGCTCGGTGTATTTCGCCCCTTCGCACTGAGGGTTGATGGTGCCCTCGTGGGTGTTGCGTTAATGCTCAGATGAGCAGAAGGCCAACAACAAGCTCTCGGCTTCATTACAAAATGAGTGTCCTTATAATTGCATGAGCTGCAGATGAGTAACGACTCTGAGCTGGTTCTGCAGAACTCATCTGCTTATCTGTGCCTGCTTTTGGTACGTTGGTTTTGAAACCAAATTTAGCCTTGGTAAATAGAAGAGGAAAATGAAAGGCTAAGGAAGCTTTGCTAGTTAACTCTTGTAGCACAAAGACTCTATTTTAGCTTCAAATTCAGAACTTTTTAGAAGCTGTGGAAAGATGAGCTTTTTGCTTTTCCTGAGCATCACGTGTTCCGCTTTGCCCTAATGGGTTGCTTTTGGCAAGATGACACTTGGAAGGAAGAATGTCTTTAAACGGGTGAGCAGTTAGAAGGCAAGAACTGTCATCCTGAAATGGTGGAAAAAACTCATTTCTAATACATAAATGTGTATGTATATGCTTAAAGGTAATTAAGAAGCCTTTTTCCTTCCCTGATAAAAATGTCCCAATTGTCAAAAGCAACATCTGCAATTTCATCTTGAACTGTGATCTTAGTGAGTGAGTGAGAAGTTATATATTTTGCTTGAGAGGGAAGGAGAGAGAGTTCTTTTTTCAACAGGTTCCCAGGTAGTCCCAGGGGCTGTATTGTGAATGTAAATGGACATAACATTCATTTTCATTTTTTCCTGTTCTTCCTTGGTAGGTATTTCCTGCATGTTTTACAAGTTAGGCTTGTCTCGAATGTCATACAACATATTTTCTCATTTATAACTGTTTTCTGCTGCTCCTTCAGTAATTCCAGTCTATTGCCTTTTAGCACTTATTGCCTACTGGCAGATGCAACATATTCAGGTCATGTGAGTTTATTCGGTACAGAGATGATATTTGAGTGAGAATGCTCAAGTGAGTAGCTTAATTTTTAACTTGAACTGCCAGCAACAGTAGAAAATAAGCTTTTCGATGAACTATGTTTTATTTTTTTCTACTAGAATCTTAGTTTCTAATTTAAAATGAACTCTGTGACCAGAATAATTCATAACTGTTGTTATATAGCTAAACTTGAAAGATGTATTTTCTACGTTGTAGCTTTCAAGTCACATAATCTTTCTTATGTAATTAACACAGCCAACAGAAAGCATGGTAGCATTTTATATGTAAGCTTTTTAACTAATTTACAGCAATTGGAACCAGTGAACTTCTATGAATTTGTTCCTTCAGAGCATGGGCATATGGAGCAAAATAGCTAAATGTATCTAATTTATGGAAGCAATGTTATGGATGTCGTATTTGGGCTCCAGGAAGGATGCAGTCTTTCGGTATGGGTGATTTTTACTTTTCTCACCTGAGGACGTCTCCAAGTGAACTGTTGATAATGTAGCTGCTGAGTTGTGGTGCCATCCTGTTGTCCTCTTCAGATCTTTGGGGAGATGTGAACCTGGTTTGCTGTAAGGGGAGGAAACTCTCAAACCCTGCATGGTTGCTGCTGCAACAAAATCCTTATCCTTTACTTCAGAGAAACCTCCACCAAGAGGTCTATAAAATAGGGAGGCATGATTCCTGCTGCATCTCTGGAGCTCACTCCTTTGCCCTTGTCCTTTCCGTGTATTATCATTATTTATTTTGTTTGAAGTAGACCTGATTAATCAAGGTCCTTAAGGATTTCCTTTTAAGATTTCTTCTAGTCTAGTTATCTCCCCATTGGATGGCAGCTGTGGCATCAGCCCTTGACATAAACAACCAAGGTGGAAGTGGTAGCGTTCAGTATTAAAACTGCTGAATATTTTTCAGCACAAGAGTATCAGTTGCTATTTTGCAACCAGACAGCAACTGTTTCAGTGCAGGCTGCTATGCTGGGTAGGATTTCCCCTACCATTTTTACCCTTTCTTGCTAAATAACAGGCAGAATAGCTTTCTAAAAACAAAGCTGGAATAAGTATGCTTTCCTCTGATGGAAAAATCTGCAGGGCTCTTGCATGGTTCTGGCAGCTTCAGTTTGTAAGGAGACTTGGTGGTCGCGAGGGAATCTGCGAGGGATCGGCTCAGGGGTTTTGCTCTTCTGTAAGCTTCCATACAAATAGGAGTTATTTTGGGGTTTGGTGGGGTTTTGTTTTCTTTATTTTTAACCAAATAGGGGAATTGACATGTGCTCAGATGCTTTAGAGATGCAGTTGCTGAAGCCTGAAGACTGCTGTCCTGCGGTGAAGCATGCAGCTCTGAAATGGAGGTTGTGTCTGTTCCCAGGGGTGGGTGTGTTTCCTTGGGACTGGGGTGGGGTTTTTTTGTATTGTGGTGGTTGTGGTTTGTTTGGTGGTTGTTTTCCCCCCCACCCCCCCTTCCATCTGCAGTTCTGGGCAGTTTCTATGATTTTTTTTTTTTAAACTGGGGTAAGTGGAGAAATGGGTGAAAGAAGTCAATTAGAAAGTGAGTTTTGGAAGTAGAGTTGTGTAACGGGATAGTGATAGGCCAGCACCAAAGGGAGAAGACTGGTAAAGAAGGTCTGGTAACAGGGGGGAAGGATGAGGGACCAGAATGAGGAGTTGGAAGGATAAAACTAAGATTCAAAGAAGATCACCGAGACTACAGGGTCTAAGCAATTGCTGTTAAATACGTTTGGATAACAAATGCCTGCCCTGATTCATCAGGCAGGTCTTGTTAATATGATAATCACCTTTCGGTTATTCCAGATATTAAAAGCTAGTGCCGTAATAAAGGCAAATTCTACTTCCCTCAATAAATCAAAGCTGAAAGAGTTTGAAAATTTTGAATACTCCTGCAGAAATAATCTCTTGAAAAGAATCTAGACTTTCTTCCTTCTTGCAGTTCTTCCTTCTATAAAGTAATTCCGATTTTGGACTTTAAAGAGACTCAGTGAATTTCAGATTTTTACAATATAAGGAGTAGCAAAATAATGAGAAATCTACCTTCCCCCCTCCCCCCCCTCCAAAAACAAGATAACTTTAACTGCTGTTAAGATGAAATTACAGCTGCACTTCAACTATTAAGAGTAAATAAGTTGTTTTTATCACTCTTAAAATTTCAGGGTGTGTGTGGTGTTTTTTTGTTTTTTGTGGGTGTTTTGTGTGGGGTTTTTTTTTTCTTTCCCCGCCCCCAGCATCCTATTTCATTTATTTCAGAGTCCTTTTTTAAATAGAAACCCTGAGGAACTGCCAAGTTGGCTTCAGTTGTGAGTGATGACTACAGGTAACTGGGTTATGATCTTGGCTGAGAGAAACTGGAAGCACTACTAACATCTCACAACTACCTACTGCTTAGTCGCTTTTGAGATGCTTAGGCAAAACAGCTGTTTATTTTGAAGGCAAGCAGTGAATAAGAAGGAAATGTGGTGTAATCACTTACTACAAACCATTCGTATGTGTATGGAACCTAAAGCTGTTAGTACAGAAATAAAGTACCCTCTGTTTTAATAATACTAACAACAAAGAACTCTGGAATTAATATATAATTGTGTGTTTTATATATTGTATATAAACGTATATAAAATTCTATATTGCACATAAACAACAGATAGATAAAATGAAAGGTATGAATGAATCATTAGCAAATAAGTCTCCATATAATTCTAATATTTTGCCTTTCTTCTTACAGTATTGGCAAAGTACTAGTGAATTTACTAATACTAGACTAATGATGAATCTTCATACCCTTTTTGCAGAGCATTGAATGTGCCTAAAAGGTTATAGCATCACTGGACAGCTATAGCTCTGCAAGGGAGAGCACAGAATATATTTTCTAGGTCTGCCCTCAGCCATCCCAGCTGGATCTGGCAAGAGGAGGTGGGATGGTTACCAGGAAGTAATTATGCAGCACAGTAACATTGCTACTCGTTTGGGCCTGCATGGACGTGTGTAATGTTCCTGGAGTAGGTTTATAATGAGGAAAAAGACAATAGTGGATAGTCAGCGTATTTCTACAAGGAAAGCTGACTAACAGGCTGTGCTCTTTTTCAAGAATATTTGGAAATACCCTTTCTTTCAAGGTAAACTTGTTTCAGGAAAAGGATGGAGAAAGCTGTGCTACAAAGAGGTTTTGGATTCTAGGAAGCCTGGTCAGATGACTTAATATGGCCTGGGTCTGGTGTTGATGGAGTGATTGTTTTCTCCTCTGGAGGATTAGTTGCAGGTCCTCTTTGTCAGTTTTGCTTCTTGGATATTTCCCTGCTTCCGTCCTACAACAGTCCAAGCATTGATTAACTGCAGTCTCCCAGCACTCTTTCTCAACTTGTTCTCTAGACTAATGCACCTTAGAGGAGCTCATCCCGTTTTGGGATGATATAGACCCACCTATCCTATCATGAGGTGCTTCCAGTCAGCGTGTGTGATCCTTCTCCCTACCTTTTTCTTGTTTAACTCCGCCACTCAAAATGTTGCATGCTCTTTTATCTAGGGACTGTCTGGATTTCTCATGAGCAGTGTGACTAAGGCCTGCTTGCTCAGCCTACCCACCATCTGCCAAAAATTACCCTGTGTGCTGTAGCTTATCTCCCACCTGCTTGCACTTCCCACCATCTGCTGAGTAGCAGGATCCTTCCCTTAATCCTCACCCTCAGTTTGAAGCAATGCATGCAAGCCCATGGGTCTGTGAGCTGGAGAAAGCAAATGCACAGTGTTATGGTGGTGTGGGTTTTTCTTCTTTTTTATCAAGTAAAATACCCATGGTAATTAAGCATTCAAGTCCACTTCTGACTCCAGGCAGCTACTGTGACTAACAATTTCAGGCATGGCCTGGAGTCCGTGCCTTAGAAGATGAGTGCCTATATTCTGTGTAGTAGTGTCTTTTCTTTCCTTCTTCCCCCACACTATTGTGTTTTGGGATGTTAGCCTTGTTATCAGTCCCAGTATATTAGATCATATCTATTTACACAGCACACTTCATCTTTTACAGTGTGGTTGAGGTTCAAAGATACCTCTGGAGGTCATCTAGTCCAATGCCCTGCTCAGAGCAGGAGCAGCTAGAGCAAGTTGCAACTGGACATGGCCCTGAACATGTTATATCTCTCCACAGGTGGAGAATGTCCAACCTCTGGGCAGCTTGCTCCAGCATTTGACCACCCCAGCAGTTAAAAAAAAGTCAAACCAACATAATCTCTTGATTTTCATTTTTATGATGATGTTTAAGTGGAATTTCCTGTAATTCAGTTTTTGCCTCCTGCCCTGTCACTGAGCCCTGCTGAGAAGAGTCTGTCTCTGTTGTCTTTGCTCACTCACATTTAAGTATTTATGTGCTCGGATAAGACTTTTCCAAAGCCTGCTCTTTCCCAGGCCAAACAGTCCCAGCTCTGTCTCTTCTGGTATGTCAGATGCTTGAAGCCTTTAATTGTCTTAATGGCCCATCTTGTTGGTCCCTCTCCAGTATATCCATATCTCTCTCCTACTGGGATGTTCAGCCACTCGTGCCAGCACTCCAGATGTGACTCCCCAGTGCCGAGTAGAGGGCAGTTCAGCTGATACTCAGTCTCCCCCACTTCCACTTATCTAGTCAGTATTTCATCGGTTAGTCTGCACAGGTGTTTTGGAGCAAACAAACCTGGATTGGGACCCTAGTCTGTGGATTTGGGTGACTGAGGAGTGGAGAAACATACAGATCTGTTGCAGCTTTGTAGAAAAGCAGAGAAGACAGTGAGGATGGAGATGCTCTGTGTTAGTTCAAGTAGTTGGACCTTAGGGAGAAATAAATCTGTGCATTGGATCTATGAAAGATGGTCATACCACAGAGTGTTTTTTTCCTAATGTTCCATAGGAACCCAATAAAAATGGAAAATACAAAAATTTGTTAAACCTTTTTAATAATCTAGAAAGCATAAATTGAAATATCCTGTAGTTTATGACTACATTAAATATCATTATGTAGCATTAACTACAAATCACATGCAGTCATAAAATGTACTTTAAGTATCTCCAGAACAATAAAGGTATATAACGTGCAAGAAAGTGAATAGTAATCACATCACCTACGGACCAATGTCTACCTTTGGTAGCCACTGATCTTACATTTGGAATATGTAGAAATACTGAACTGTGTTAGTTTCAAGTGTTTTCATAAAAGTACATAGTCTGTGCTGAATTCCTACAATTAACTGTCATCTCCAGAGGGTAACTAAATTACTCTGTACTTAACTGACCTAAATGAAACACTTGTTTATCCAGGTGCCGAATTTCCTCTTTCCTCCCCTTCTGTTCTCTTCTGTTTCAAAACCAAATACTTGTATCTTGCCATTTGTTAGAAAGATAAACAAAAGTGAACACCTTTCAGGTCAGGATTGTGTTGAACTCGGGTTCTGTTAATAGATACATTGTTAAGAAGACTCTTTGTACACTTGGATGACCAGTTTCATAAACCATCTATTTAGAACTACTTTAAAATGCTGTTAATGCGTTTTTCCCTCTTATAATTGAGATGGCACGTGACCTTGCTAGTGGTACAGATGACTAACCTACTCATTTGTTGGTCTAAGAAATAAGAAACCTATAAACGCAATTAATTTGTAAAGTCACTGGGGGTGCAATTTGGAATTTTTAAGTAGTAAGGGTTTCTGTGGTTTACAGCTCAAAACTGGTTCTTTTGTATCCCTTTTTTAGTGTGTGAAGCAAGTGGAAGGGAAATTCTTGGCGTTTTTTGTTTGTGTGTGGTTTCTTTTTTGATGGGAATCTCTAATATATGTGTAGTGTTTTTTACTTAGCCCTGCTAACGTAAAACTGTTAAGGATTATTACCCTTCCCAGTGTCTGTGTTTTGATTTGAATATATCCTTATTTCGTGTACAACCAATTTTGAATATTTTCACATGAAGTGCTGTGTTACCTAGATCAGAAAAATCCTGTATTTTGCTTACTTGCAGTTTATGGTTATGTTTTATACACTCCAAACCCAATCCCTTCAGAAAATGAAAAATTTCTCAAGAAACAGATTCTGCTTGGCTTCCCAGGTTTGTGACTACACCAAACTGTAAGTGACCTAAACCTTTGCATTAACGGGTCTCTCTGCGCTCTCTCTCATTTGCCGCGTGTTATGCTTGGTGGCATTCTAGGTCAAGCTCAGAGAGGAAGCCTGAACTGAAATGAGATGGACTCACTCCATAGGCAGTGTCCTCTGCTCCCCGAGATAGCCGCTGCCCTGGCCTTACGCGGCCTTCCTTCTCCACCATGCGTGGCCGTGAGGACTTGTTCCTGAGTGGCCCTGTGGAAGTGTAAGATGAAGGCTCCTCTTAGCCAGTGACTGTGGAAATATAATGTAAATCAACACCACTGCACTGAAGGAACTGGCTGGTGCCTGAAAGCAGTATTCCAACTTAATACTGTCTTCTCTTTTTGCTTGTGTCCTAAGAATTGACTCTTTATCCATAAAATGTTTCCCTGACTAGCTTTCCAACACTCCTTTTTTTTTTTCTTAAGCACTGCATAAAGCTTTTGGTTTAGTTAGGTAAGCCTTTGTTTCTGATATTTATTTTCTTGCCAGATAACCTAAACATGGAATTTGCTGAAGGAAGAAAACTCTCACCTCCATTTTCTCCTCTGCTTAGGCCTTTCCTGCATGCTGTCGTGTGCTGCAAAGTATTATCATAATGTACCCTGAGCATGACTCTTTTCTTGCATATGGAAGTCTTACTTCAGCCAGATGGATACAGCATTGATACACAAAAGGTCAGACAGTTGCAACAAGCAATATATTGTTTTTTTCAACAGTATGCACTGAGGAAGATTTCCCCCACCCCTGCCCCCGATCATGTCACCATTTGTTTCATGACTGGAGCCCTTAAAATATCAGCAAAATGCAACCTACTTTCTGTATGAGCCTGTAGAAAGCCTGAAACAGTTGTCACATGCAATACCTGTGAATTGTTTCTGTCTTTCTCAACATTTCTACTCTGTCGCCTAGTGATGGTGTTTGACTATCAAGATGGTTTGGAAGTCCGTTTTGGAGAGTAAGCATTTGAATTCTTTGTTACAGACGTGGTCAAGTGCAAGTCATGGAACAATGGGCTATGTTTTTGGTCTATAAGCTCTGATAAATTATACTGGAGAAAAATTAACTCGGTGGTTGTATGAGGCCTGACTACCTTTTAGCTACACGTCATACTTATTTTTGGCATGCATGAAGATTGCCTGTGAGTCCTAAGAAACCATGGAAACAACTTTGATGTTAGCAGTAGTATAATTTCAGTTTGCATTTCTCTTCTTTCAATATATATATGGTCATAAAAGACAAGTTTATTTATATAGGCAGCAAGGTACAAATGTTTAAGTATCCCTTTTCATTACAGAAATAGGACAGCTCTTGTGAATTTCCTGATGTGGAAAAAAAACCCACAGACCTAACTGAATATTTTAAAAAATGAACTGTTGCTATGACTTTAAGCTAATGTAAAACAAGGTTTCAGCATTTTTCTTGCCATTTCTGACTGTCACATGTGGCTGGTAGAAGGGACAATAAATGCACTTCTCTAAAAAAGAAAACCCCCAAAGCTGTACAAAAATTTAGGTGAGATTCTTCTTTCCTCATGCAGTCTGCCTCCTGCCAGAAGGAGAGCAGTGACTTTCCCCTGGTTCACTCGCCACTCTGCCAATCTTGCTCATCGGAGGAGACAACCCAAATATGTTTTGGGAATTTCCAGGGCAGTACTCCCTTGTGATTTGATTCTTGCCGTATTTCATAGGCTGACTGATCTCTGCGTGGTTTCAGAATCAGTCTAATAAAAGGTTTTATTGCTCTTTTGACTACTCTTTGGCTGCTTGTTGAAATTCAACAAGTGCATTGTTGAATTCTTGTATTGTTCTTGCTCATCTGTGTCTGTGAGATCGCTGCAACTTCTGATGGAAACTGAGCGATTAGATTGATTGTATCCGTGATGGTAGTTTCCAAAAATACTTTCTTCCTGATGGATTGATTTAATTGCCAGTGATTAGAGTTAGGATGTCCATTTAACATGCAAAAAGACAGTTTATAGCTCAATCACTTTCTAAAACACATCTTAATTAGGAAGTGCCTATTTCTGTCAGCAGTGTTGTTTTTAATTAAAAACAATCTCATGTGTGTTTATTTTCTACAGGTGTTACAATTTTGGATAGGCAAGGCATAGCAGGGCAAAATGGAAAGAAATACAATGTAGGTGGTAGGCTTTTTCCTACCAAATTCAGATTTGCAGTGCTGATGTGGAATAACAGGCTTCTAATGGAAAAGGTGAAGGAAGGGTGGGTTTTGTTAGTTTTTTGATTTGGTATGGATTTGGTTTTTTTAAACCTGCAGGAGTGTGATCATGCTCTTCAGTCTTATTCCACTTCATACTTTAACATAGCAAATTTTATATAAGTGTAGTTATTTAATGGCAATTTATGTAAGAATAAAACTTTCCTCTGAATGTAGTTGTACAGGTTGAAAGGAAGTTGTTTAACAGCCTGGAGCAGCAGTGCAGGGCAGGTGGTGTTGAGTGGAACTTTGAGCTCTGTTCCAGTGTCCTTCCCCTTCTGTATCTATACCCGCTGGCAAAGCACATGTGAGTGGCAGAGCCTGTTAGATGTGTTCCATCCCGCTTAAGAGTTGTTGGGGGGCGGAAGGTACATTAGAAAGGATTGCAGCGCAGAAGGGTACCTGAACTGGCCCTAAGGGTAAGTTTGTGATACAGGGCTTGCTGCTGAAAGTGTAACTTTGTTACTTGTAGGAGAAGGAAGTCGTAATTTGTGATCAACTCTAGTCTATGGAAGTAATAGCCATTGATTTACTAGAGACTAATTATACTATCTAATGTTACGAAGGTTTAGATGGAATAGGTGCAATTACATTTAATCCTGCCAATTTTTAATCCTAGTAAGTTGGGTTATATTTTTTATGGGATCTGTTCTCTCTTCTGGATTTAGGATTGTGCATAGTTGGGAGAATTCCTGTGGTATCATCTTGTCGAGATTTAGGGTACTCTTATTTAAAGGATGCCTTCAACGTGAAGGTGTTCTTTGTATTTCAGTAAAGTATTGCTACACTGCTGGCTTACAGTCCTTAGTCCTTTTTAAGAAAAAAAAAAAAGCCCCATAACTTTTTCCTTAAAATTAAGATGACTAGCATACATTATCTTTCCTAAGGCAAAGTAAGTGTACAAAGAAGATAAGAGGCTTAAGTTTTACATCTAGAAAAATCGGGAAACAAAAATCCCTCCCAGTGGGGGAGCAAGATATAAAGCTGACCTCATCTAATTTACCTTAAGGTGAGATTGAAGGCTTTCTTTGTTAGGTGGCTCTCCTCTCTTCACAATGCACTCTTTCTACCTTTCCTTGATTTATCTTACATCTTTGTTATCCTGAGGTGAAAATGGCGAATTTATCTTCTACTGAAGACAACTCTTTAAAAAGAATCTGAATCACTAAGGCCAAGCCCAGAAGCAACTGGAGGCAATTAGGAGCACTTTCTTTAAAACTTGCACCCAGCCTACACATGCTGAACTTGGGAGATCAGAGAGAAATATAGCTAGAGGACAGCAGCACTAATAGCTACCAGATCTAACAAACCATAAAGGTGTGCACCGGAGAACTGTGCCAATATTGACTGTGTGTTCATTAAGGACATGAGGGCCAGATGATGAAAGTGTTGCTCTGCTGGGAGACATTTTACTGCTTAAAATGGCAGATAGAGTTACTCACTGCTTTCTTCTGTTTGTTGGGGGGCGGGGGGGGGGGAAAGTAAAGAACTTGTTGGCCTGAAAGTATTCCTGGGATGAAGTTTTCAGTGGTCTTCTACCATCATCTGTGAAGAAACCTAATCACGGCTTCCAGAGCTTGAAACCTGTTAAGAACATTAATCTTAATAAGTAGTAATGTCACTCCTTTCACTCTTCATGACTAACACCAACAGTCTTGTATATTTAATGCATCTGAAACAGAATTTGGTATCATTACAGCAATGAAAAGTAAATCACCTCTCTGTGAGACTAATTTTCAGAATTTTACTGCTTCTTTTTTTCTCTTCTGCTTGCTTCCATTTCAGTTATATTCTCTCCACAACAGAGAAATCATGTTTCTTCTCCCTTTAATCTTTTAACACTGTATTCTGGGATTTTTTTAACTTAATTCTAGTAATTGTGGTTTAATGCCTGTGTTCTTCCATTCTGGCACACTTTACAACAAAGTGCATCAAATCAATCATTGACCAAATAATTTACCAACAAATCAGGTGGCTTTGAAGTTTCACTTAATTGATTTTAATGTTTTCAGTGCTC
>NW_010262099.1:167907-175230 GCF_000690775.1 Eurypyga helias | reverse complement strand
GAAACAGAGCTTAGACTTGAGATGTTAAAGGGCACTGTGAGCAGGGGGATTCAGCAGCTCCACTTAAATGCAATGGTACTGATGCAAAGTGAATGGTATGAGTGTTATCTGGAGGTCTTTTCTGCTTTATTTGTAACGTATTTTATGACTGCCGGGTCTGGAATATAACAATCCCTTGAGGAAAAACCCTCTCCCTGTGATATGTATTGTTAGCCAACCCTTGTTTTCTTCACTTTTATGAGAAAGCAGAGAGCACAATTCTACAGTTATGTATGGGTTTTGTACTTGGAGCCTTCAGTGCTGTGAATTAGTGCTTTGAGAGTCAGCCTTGTCATTCACATTCTCATTTAGCAATGATGGAAATCTACAGGCAAACTGAACTTGTTAGTTCCACAGCTGTTCAGATACAATCTTCAGCCAACCAAAAGTCTCAGCTAAACAACAGTGGGCTCAGCAAAAACTCTAACCTTCCACTTTGGGGTTTTTTTTTTTTTTTTTTTTTTTGCATATGTTGCCAGTCAAGCCTGTGTGAAGCTCCAGAGGGAAAGTTAGAAAGCCTGAGAGTCATCTACATCTGTCTGCATCTACTGCAAATTAAGACCTTTACCTAGTCCTCAACACACAGTTGTCTCTTGGTTTGAAGAGAATTGAAAGAAATTGAGTGAAATTTGAGTGAAAGAAACTTTCACTCAAAGGTGTAGGAACGCCAACATTGCTCATTCATGCCTGGCAACCATAACTAAACCAATACTCACGTTTTTTATGAAATCACTGAAGGCAATACCTAATGGTATATGAAAAGTACTAAGTGATATGTCCACTGTAGACAAGGAAGCTGCTTAGTATTGCATTCGCTAGGTGTCTTGTATTTTTTTTAACACTTTAAAATAGCTGTAGTTGTGTTTGGATATAGTTTAAATGCAGAAAAATCATCCTTTCTACTACAGTATAAAGAATTTTAGTCTTATCAAAAAGCAACTTTTTTAAAGCATCAGTAGAAATGAAAGAAGCTTCCTATGATAGGTATGTGTGTTAAAATAGATGAGAGATGGTAAAAGGAGCAATGGTTATATAGTATATGGCATGAGGAAAGAAGTTCAGTACAATTAAATGCTGCAGTCTGAATGTGCTGCCAGGGATTATGCTGAAGGCCAGTTGACTGGATTGAAGTTGTGGACTTGTTGCTTGACTGAGAACTTGAAAATTGTCTGCATATTGGGCAAGGTAAGATCTCTGGATTCTTGAGATTCAGGGAGAATTTCTGGTTCATAGGTAATGTTTTAGCTTACCTGTGCAAGAGAGAGAAATGGAAAACCCAATGATAGACGATACTAAATTATAGGGGTTTTTTTCTGTAGAGTTTCTTTTATAATTGAATAAATAACTCTGGTTCTGATTGGGTTTTCTGGGTGGTGTGATTTTTTTAAAAAATTTTTTTTGCAAGAGGGTCCCTCCTCATCTGAAAAGAGGTGGAAAAAGCTATCAGTTGTATTTCCTGTTTGAGTACCCAGTGAGCTAAGGAATGGCAGAATGAGAATGTGTGTGTTTGAAGTCCATAAGTCTTGGACAGGACCAAACATGCCAGCCCAGCTCAAGTCAGAGGTAACACACAGCTATTTGTCTTCAGCAGCAGAGCACATGAACAGCCTGGAAAAGAGCTGGAAGATTTTGAAGAGGGTCATTCTAGTAATGTTTTAGGCTGGTCATTCTTTTCCTTCAGGTTTCCCAATGCAGAAGCCAAAAGACTTTGAGTGTAAACAGTCATTTCCCCCTGCACACCCCCCACTTAAGAAACCACTTAACTTGTCTACGTCAGGTCGTTTTACATCAGTGCTTGGTTTTGCTTGTTCATGCTTATGTTTTGTTTTGAATTTCCTTGCCCTACTAGTTTTTCATCTTTTCTGTCTAGTTCTTCTATATGTGACTATGACTTCTACAGATGCTTAAACCAAGAGTAGTGTGTGCATAGGAGAGTAAGAGCCATGCAGTGGAAGGGCATGGAGACACCACCAAATCTGTTATGCATGCTGTATGCTTGGTGTGCAGCCTGAGAGACTGGTGAAAAGCAGAACGAAGATAAAAACCCAACTTGCTTGTCAGCGGTGTAATTAAGTGCTGCTTACCCTTTTTATAATATTTACATTGGCAGTGTTTCATTAAGGATTTATGGCCGTCTATCTTACAGATTTATTGTATACGTTGTGGATTTTGCAATTTAAAACTGGTTTGGAACTAGGAAAAAAAAAATCCCCCTGCTGTGTATATCTCAGCACCTGACTTTCCTGAGGATAAGCAAAGTTCCATGAATCTGCACTCAGCGCTTCACAGAATACTGCCTGGGCTGATGCCACATCAGTGGACAGAAAACTGAGCCAGCGATGTGGTAGCACTCCATGTCATTACAGCATGTCTGCTTCAGCACTACAGACACAGCAGACAGTCTTCAACTGTTAGGGAATCTGACATTTTTAATGCATATTCTTTTCTTTGTTTATCTTTATATTTATTTACTGGCCTTCTTTTTCAACTTAGTTCTCACTTTAAAACTTATTTTTTGCAAATATGTACCATTTCTTAAATCATGTTAGATGAGCTTGAGCTGGTTGTAACATCTTTAAAGTGCAAGGAAAGGTACAGCAACTGGGCACTTTCTTGCTGCATTTCTTATTGCTCAGTTTTCTCTGTGGATGTAGAATACAACAAGAAGACTGAAATTCTGCTCTGACCACAGGTAACTTTTGCCCAGCCTACACTTTGGGGAAAGAGGGAGGATAAATCCACATTTTGTGGTAGAAGCAGGAGTTTGCTGGGTCGCTACTTGACCTTAGTGTGAAAAGGCACAGAGTGCATCCCCTGTGATGGGAATCGTGCTTACGTTGCACAGTTTTAATATCTGGTTAGAAACCATAGGTTGTTTGGTGTCTGCCTGGGCTGTACACCCCAACACAAGAAAACAGTAATAGCAATTAAAACAATGTTTAAATATTCTCATAAAATGAAGCCCGGGGTGGGGGGGAAATCACTGAAGCATCTGAAACTAGGAGAAAAATGTTTTCTGTATAAACATCAACAAAAGTCAGAGGCATCCAGGACTCCAGGGTGTTGTGCTGGCTGATCCCTCTGGATTAGGCACAGGACCCTGGTTTGAAGGACAGCCTTTCCCCCTGTTCCCCCCATGCCTTAAAGCATTTGCCTTCCCCTTTGCAAGTAATTTCAGGATTTAGACGCTTTTTTTGCTCCTGAGTGTCTTTTTGCCAGTACTTAACAGGAAATGAAAAATCTGAGTTTTTGACTACTTGTAATAATAGTATCTATTTACCTGAGATGATACTTGAAAAACAGTTTAAATCAACAGTGCAGATTAACAGAAATGAATCAAGATAGGAATAATTCTTGCATTAAAGATCTGTACTGGGGGACCAAAAAGCTATGCAAATTTAGGAAAAGCAGCAAATTGTACCCACCTGTGTTGTGAAGTCCCAGTTCATGCTATCTTTGATGTACTGAAGTGATCCCATTGTGGGAATGCTATGCCTGTGCTCACTCTAAAAATTACAGTGTTAACCTACCTTCATGTGAAAGAGTTTTTAACTCTTTTTCCCCAGTTTTGCTTGGAGTACTGTTTATTCAAAAGCATGTCGGAGTTGAGTTACAGCCTTTCACTAAAACTTCCAAGTGCTAGTGTCATTTCAGCTGAGCTCTTAACTCTTCCCTTAAATGGCCAACATCAACTTTGTTTTTATCTTATTCTTGGCAGATAATATGAAAGGCTCTATTCTGTAAATGTCTCGCTTGTACCTAAAACGTTGCCTCCCTCACTACTGCCATTACAGCCTGTTTCCTGATAGCTCCCGGGCCTGGAGGCCTGCTGAGCTGCCATGCAGTGTTCTGCAGTGTTTTGCAGGAGGGGGTGTTAGGCAAGAGCGGGCTGGTGTACCCAGAGAGGGCTGGGGAGGCTGGCAGGGAGGGGGCAAAGGCGGAACATGCTTCTCGCAATGCCATCTTGCACGCCCCGCACCTCAGCCCTTTGCTCGAATGGCTGGCTGGGACCCTCACTGTTTATGGTGACGAGACCAAGAGTGAATTGAAGCAGAACTGCTGCTCTGGAGAAATGCCCTTAGTCAAAAAATAAGGTCTCCTAGATGAAGGTTTCTCACTCTTCTTACCCTGTGAAAAACCCAGAACCATGAACGAATGTTGGGATATTGAATATAGTCATCCCCTGCCCTACCCTCTCTGTACTCTGTCCCTGCCTTCTGTCAAGAAACCCGTTGCTGTTTCCCCGCTCCTGGGTGTTTCCCAGTCTACTGCTCGTGTTACCTGTGTGTAGTGTGAGTGAACATACTAGCCAGAGCCTGACTGAAGGATGGTTGCTCTGGTGAGGTCTGCATGGGCGGCATCTACCCTTCCACGCGTGACTGCTGTGCTGTGTAGCGCTTGGGCTTGGCAGTGCTGATTTTTCAGGGTTTGTATTTTCCTTTCAGCTTGTATCAAGCATATGTTGCTTCTCTGTACACAAACATCTCCCAAGTATTTTTCAGTTGCCTTTCTATCATCCCTGAGTCCAAATTACAACTGTCAATTATACATGAAAGGTAGGCGAGATCAAAGTCTTCCCTTAGTCCTGCTATACTTGTGTATCTGCTTTACACGTAGAACTGCAAAACCAAACTTCTCTTTCAAAATGCTCCTCTTGGGTTTAACCTGGTGCATTTTATCAAAGTTGTCATCTTGGTAGCTTCCTACTGTTGTATGGTGGATAATGAAGAACACTTATATGCTTGTAAATGCCAAAAGAATTTAAAGCATGTGAAAAAAGGACATTTTACAAAGAGTAATTTCATTATTCCCTTCAGTGTTTGACAAGGATTTTACCTAGAGTCAGAAATGTTAATGAATCGGATCATTTCAGAGCAAGATAGCAAAAGGGGAGAGGAAAAGATGTTTTAGATTGTGGGGTTTTTTTTTGAGTGTTATATTTGAAAAAAATGAGTAATCATCAAAGGTGAAATTCTGATCCCATTTATGTGATGTTATGCGTCCTCCCTCATACTCTCAATATACAACCTGTTGTTGAATGTATTGTATGCATCCAGCCCTGAGGAGGATGCAGGAGAAACTCTGAAGTGGAACACATCTAAGTATTTTTATTTTTTCCCCCCAAATAATGGTGTCCACACACATCAATCAAGGTTTTTTTATTTTGTCTTATTAAAATGTGATGATTTAAAGGAAATAAGCTCATTATGTGTATTTCAGCTCCTACTTCAATCTTATGAAACATAAACATCTACTTAAAACTAAAAGACTCTGGATGTTGAAATGCTCACTTCATCTTTTTAAAAGAAGTATATATTGATAAACAGTACCAAAGTACTGTTCCAGTGTTAGAAAAACTCAGCTTGATGAAGTTCTTGTGAGAAAATGTGTATAATGTACCACCATGCTGACACATTTTATGGATTTTTAACATTAGTAGTTTAGTAAGTGGAGTAATGTGTGATGCTTTGGTCTTCAGCTAAAGCTTCTTTGTACAGGGATTTCTCCCATGTAGTGATTTTGGATTCCCTATGGTTTTTGTTATTAAGCATGACAATTTACTTCATGTGAGCAAGCACCCTTAATAAAGGGAGCTTTCTGTGTTTTTGTCTTCTGGTTGGTTGAGCTGTTGGGAGTGGAATCAAAAAAGGAAGAAAATTCATATAAAATACTTGATTTGTCTGATGAATTAAAAATTGCTCAGCTGGATGTTTGTTCTGAGGAATTTGGAATGTGTATGCACAACAGTAAATCTCTCAGGTTTCACGAAGGAAAAAGGTCCACTCTCCTAGCATTAGTGCTGTACTTGGGGCATGTTGTGTATTTCTGTCACCAAGATGCAATTAATTCTGAATTGTTATCGTCAGTCATTCTGTCTTTCACAGGCATCAAAATCTCTTAACAATTGCAAGCTATTTGAGGCCTAGCTCTTTTTATTTGGTATGACTCAAAGAGGCTACTCTAATATCATCAACATCTTATGTTCTCTTTCAAATAAACTGATCCATATTGAAATGCTCTAAAAAAAACCCCACAACCAACACTACGCACAAAATCCAGGCTAATTATTTCACTGGGTGAGGTTTAACGTGATACTAACTATAGAAATGACAGCTTTGTACATGTTCTGGTTCATCTTAGAAATGGTTTTAATCTCTAGATTAGCACAAACAAAAAGAAGAAAGCATCTTTACGTCACACCGTTCCAAAGACGAGGCATATCTGTTCTTCGTTCACAGATCTGTGAAGTGTAATTGTACATCTGAAGCATTGTCAATAAGGATGTAATGCACCTCAGTGTATGTTTATTAAAAATGTACTTTCCAAATTTAATTCTGTATTAATTCTAATTAGCTAAGGAAATAGGTTGATAGGCTGACTTTGGCTGAGCCTGTTTAAATCCAGAGCATCTCTACTCACTACTCTGATGTTGCTCTCTGTTTATGCCAGCGTGGAGGTTGCCACAGCCTGGCTTTCAGCGGTTTGGCCCAGTACGAGTGAGAAGAATGAGACAGTCTGTGATGTTTTAAAGCATCTCCATGTGTTGGTCTTTTGCACCTAGAGAAGAGCAAACAAGCACCTGGGAGTAGTGAAACCAGGTGTGTATTTTTCCTAACATGGCCCTTGGATTCAGCAGGGGAGAGAGCAGTGAGGTGTGTCTGGGTTGCTCTGAGCAGCAGGTACATACCCTGTCTTCTTACAAATAAAAATGACAGCAACAGTGGTTTTGCCTTGCACAAAATCAATGTTAAAGTGTGTACCCAAATCACCACTCCAGTATGAATTGTATGTTTTGTAGGACTTGTGCCATCACTGGTATGATTGGCCTTACACTTGATATTTATATTGGTGACGGAGGAAAAGGGGGTCTGTAAGTACACGTGTCTGCTGATGCTTTTCAAGACTTTGAAAGACTTCAATAGACTTTTCAAGACTATTATCATTATTATCAGGGTAGCCATTACCCGAGCTAGCAGGGTACGTGCTCGAACTTTAAAGGCCTTGACTCTGGTTTGATTGGGTGGACTGTAGACTTCATTTTTCACATCTAAGGTGAGCACAATGACCAGCAGGCAGTTAGTTTTCTTAGATGACTCTTACTTTCTTCTCTGGTCTTTTGTTTTAATTCTATTTACCCCCCTAAAAAAATCATGCTTAATTGCAGCTCAGGGGCTAGGATGGACTTCTGGGATGTAGTTTGGGTGAGGTGTTCTGTGTTCCAGTTAAGTGCTCTAATTTTTTTACAGATTTTATTTATTAGGAGGTAATAGAAAATGGGCTTCC
>NW_010262099.1:141590-167888 GCF_000690775.1 Eurypyga helias | reverse complement strand
CCCCCCCCTCTTTGAGCCAGAAATGGTCGTCTCATCTAAACTGGTTCATACATTCCTTCAGGCAATTCAATTTTTATGGAAAAAACTTTCATCAGAAAATCCCTGACTTGTTGTGCTCCCTGGAGACCCATGTCTACTGGATTTCAGTTTCTTTCCCTTTGACGCTTCGGCACAAAAAAGACTAATAAGCAGAAGAGAACCCACCATTCATCTTTCTCTACTGCTCTCTGATTTGTAAATGAGCAAAGTTTGGTTATATACTTACGGGTGGTAATTATTCTGTAATAATTACTGTAGGTTTTTGTGTTTCCAGCAGTGAATCCCTTCCTATTGATTGTTAGAAGGCTGTAAATGCTAATGATAACTCTTAGTCTGTTATGGAATTCTCAAACTTTATCCTCCAAATTAATCACCTTTCTTCTTCTGGACATCTTTCTGTTTTGAGACTCAACAGAAAACTTACTAGTCACATTCAGTATTTTCATGTTCCAGTGTGGCTAGGAGAAATAATTTTAAAAAAAGTACTGTAAGTTCTGGGCAACACAACTGTCAGTAAGCTACAGATGATTCCACAGGGTTTAGTGTGAATGACTTTTTATACCTCATTCCTGTGTACTAAAATTTTTTGTTAATCTTGTGAATTTTATTATACTATTGCTACTGTGGTTGGTTTGTTTAATTTTAAAGAATGGGAAATCCTTAAAAGGAAATCCCACTAGAGAGTTGGTTTGGTTCCTGTGAGTGGGGCAAGGAAAAAGAGAGGGGAAAGGAGGAAGAGGAAGGTTGGTGGAGCTTTAATGATCCTTTGCTGACAGTTTAATGTCTGGTGGTATAATAACTCCTAGGAAAACTTAAAGCTGTTTGGGGTGGCTGCCGCTTATCCCAGTCCCCTGGATAGTCTTTTGGTTGATGACTGCATGTTTTGGAGGGACTTGTTGGCTTGTATTTTCTGTAAGATATGTTATGCCCCTGAATTGCAGTTCATTGGTTTTCAGAAAGGCTTCTGTAGTGCACCACAGGTTTTGGAATAGACCCTGTGTCGGTGCTTGGTCGGTAACTGCTGTGTTACTGTTATATTCAGCTTTGTTAGCCTGGTTTTACCAGTCTGCGCAAAATGGCAAACTAATCTTAAGTTTAACTTCATACCAGTCTTTCATTGGTTTTCAAATTTATTGCAATAACAAAATAACCAGGAAAGTTTGGATTTCCATTCATTTGTAGAGAAACAGTGCTGAGTAATTAGAATCTTGGGTCTCACAGATAAGCCATAAATATTTGAAGCAGCATGTGTCAAAGGTGGGAATTCTTTCAGGGTGACATTAACAACACTGGCACAGGCTGCAGCACATTTTAACTTATTTTTCTTTTTCCTGTGTTTACAGTGCCTGCAAAATGCTAATACAGTTCAGAGAGCTGCTCATACAGTGCAGTTGAAGCAGGGTTAGCATTAAGATTGTCCCAGTGTATGAGATAGGGATGGTGGCAGGGAGCTTTACCCTCTGCTTCCATAACCCTGGGTTGAAGATAAAAAGGCATGTTTTAAACTAGAATTACAGAGTGAGAACAACAACCCCCTTCCCCAGTGCGTGGAGAACAGGGTCTGACTCTTCCCCGCTTCTGTGCCTTTCAGACTTGTGTGTCTGTATAGTGCTGCCTCGATATGCTATTGTTGAGTTGGAGTGCCAGGGGATGGGGTGACACCAGTCCCAGCTCATCTCTGGGGCTGTTCTGCAGCAGGTAGTTAAGGCTGATGCTATAAAGCTGCTGTCTGCCCCAGCACTGGGACAACTGGCAGTCTGTGTAACGAAGTGAGCCGTATTGATTAGTGCCCACTGTTCAGCATGTATAAGGCAATAAGATCTGAAAACGTTACCACACAGAAAACATCTATCAACCCAGGCTTATAAACTTGGAAATACGGCAAGTCATTAAAGGATGTATTTTACTAATAAATCGTGTTTGAAACTATGTTATGCAAATGAGCAACTTAACGAGGACACGAACAAGGCTGACTGTTTCTGCACGAAGACTTACACACTTCTAAATGATAGGATTGAAATTGGTTGAAGGGAAAGAAAAGAAATGGAAAAAATAATATAATGGTAGTGTAAAATAACACAGTAATGTGGGGGGGGGGGGGGGGAGTTTATCTAATCATAAACATCATTACTTCATCTAACTGGATATTCCTTCTTCCATTCCACATCTGATAATTGCTTGAGTGATAGAGGAAGAAAGGTAACAGTAGGAATAACCGACCCTCTGCCTGTTCTTCTATTCCATTAGTTTTTTAAAAAGCTCTTTTGAACTCCTATACAAGTTGTACCCATTTCTAAGAATAGTCTTTCTGTTGCCTCAAAATCTGCAGTGCATTGTCCCACACTCCTCGTACTCAAAGTCCTTGTAACATCTGACTGATCCAAGCGTGAACAAAACTTTACCATTGCGCTCTCTTGTGCTGTTTCTGCTTATGAACCTGGTCATCTCTTTCCTGCTCTTTCTCCACCAACATTAGACTTGGTATATTGCAAACCAGAAGACCAGTGAATTTTTTTCCCTATCCTTTGGTATACCAGTAGAGTAGTCCAGAGAAGTGCCAAGCTGTAGACAACTGCTTGATGTTGCCTCTATCTATTAAAGGCTTCTGCCTCTGTGCTTGTCAACATGTCATCTCCTTTGTATGTTGCTCATGCTACTTGTGGCATCTCTCTTCCTTCCAAACCTTCCTAATCTGCCCAGCAAGTAGTTTTCCCAGGCCTAATGAGACGAATGTAATTGATGTGTTTGAAAGACCTCGGTGTCTTTTTCTTTCTGGTTTAATAAATTGAAGGCAAGGAACAATAGTTTGTTGTTGCATGTCATCCTTTAATTGCATTCTAATGAGTGTGATCCTTGTATTAGCAAATGAGATCTATATTAGAAACGCAGAGGCATGCAATTTCAGAGTGTACTTGTGTACAAACTACTACTTAGGAGAGATTCATGGCAAAATTGTTCCCATATATGTGTAACTGATCATCAAACACAAATGAAACATGCCGATACTCACACAAAACGCTCTATGAATTCATCTATCCTCTTATAATAGTGATACCCTTTAACTAGCTTTTCAAACTATTCTCAGGAAGAAACACATTGTGTATGACACCTAGAGAATGTAAATGCATTGCAGGGAATGTAGAACAACAGCTAAACTAGTCTGGTTACACCATACATAACCTGCTGTCATGGTTTTATCCTGACAGGCACTGAGGAGAGAAATGGTACCCAGACTGCAGTTTTCTAACATGATTTTATTTTTCATCAAGGAAGAGACAGGAAATACCTGCAAATCTTAGATTTCAGCAACTACTTCAACCCTTCTGTTAATATTTGACGTATTTTTCAATTAGGTAATTATATCAGAACTTGCCAAAGTGCCTGTATTGTATTAGTTCTTAAGTAAAATCCTTTGCCACCAGCAGAAAATAGTCTTTATTAGTAATGGGTTGATAAAAATGGTCTTTCACAGAAATTTAGGCTAGATAACTAAAATCAGTGTTCCCTGGGTGTGGCTTGATGATGTCATCAAATCAGTGTACCTAACAGGAGGAAATCATCCCAGAACATCTTAACGTTCAATATTGCCTGCAAGTATTTCAAATTGGATATGTGCTGCAATTAAACAGAAAACTTCTGTTAATTACACAGTAAGTTGCTTGCCGCTCTGGTTAGCAACAGTTGACAGCTGGAACTGCTTAGCCAGCAGTCGGGAAGAATAGGGTTGGTTGAATATCAGCTGAGAGACACTGAGACAGCCTGGTCTTCAAAATGTGTCTGTCACTTGGCACACCTTTCTTACTACTTCTTATTGTGATCCACTCCTGGTCCCCTGTTGCTTTTTGGGTTTTTTTGAGCAATAACATACTAAATAGTTAGCAAAATGTCTTCTGAATAAAGTAGATGGGTCTGATTTGGTAGAGTGACTGTTCATGAAGTTATATCAGAACTATTTGTATTCTGAAATAGTAGCTGCAGTGCAGAACTGAAGTGGCAGATATCAAAGTAATTTACAACTATGTATAGCTAATACATATGGAGACCCCACCCCCGGGTACATCTGTATTGGCAGAAGTCGGGGGTTGTTTATGAAGAATTGCCATTTATTGGATAAAATATTTAATAACCATTCTGATGTCAGGCTAAAAAATACCAACATGGCAAATCCACTATTACTGATGTGACATCTTCCCCATCTATTTATACAAATATTTCCTGTTCCGAACTAGAAGATCCTTCTTCGTCATTTCTATGATATTGGACTGTTTTGTTCACTTCATTCATGTTGGTGTCTGTGTATAAAGGAGTTTAAAAGAAGACTAATAATTCTGTTAACTATGATAGTGAGGAGACAAGTAATGTGCACAAAACTCACTCAAATGTATATCTGACAACTGCTTGGGCTTTGTTTTTTTCAGCAGTTCATAAGTGATGTAGAACTAACCAAACTCAAGCTATGGTCCTGGTATAGTCCAATGAATTTATTGTATGTTTTATAAGGTTCTTCCAGTGTCTTTTGCTCTTTGTCTTTCAGTACTTAGTCCTAAACAATCTCTTCCCGTGAGACAAAAATGTTGACGTTTCTTTAAGCAATTGCAGACTTCTCAAAGCTGTTTCTTGATACCGTCATGGTAATCAGAATTGTATAAATTATACGTACCTTTCACAGAGCTCTGTAACTTGAGCTCTTTGATGAAGTGGTGATGCTTGGGGCAAGGAGGGAGATTTATGGGGTACCAGACATTGCACAGTATTTAAATTTCCTTAGTTGTATATTTAGTGATTGCAAGCATATGGCACATCCTGCTATATTCTATTAAATCTCCAGAAACAAGACAATGTGTTTTTGGAAAAAGGGGAAAAAAAACCCCCAAACAAACAAAAATCCCAAACCAACCCGAAAACACATAGTGTAGTCGAAAAGAGTGTGAGATCTGTGTACCAGGAAGCAAAATTACTGAAGTCTTTTCAGAAAAGAACACTTACACAAAAGAAATCTGTTATTGTACTGAGGCATCCTACACACTTGTTAGTGTGATGTTCGCTCTTGTTCAGAAAGAACTGATGTACTGTGGAATTTCGTATAGAATCATAGAAGTGTTTAGATTGGAAAGGACTATTACAAGTCCAGCCATTAACATAGCCTGCTCCTGTGCCTTTAAGATTTCATTCTTGAACAATGTCCAGCCTTCCTGGATCCCTCTGCCCTTCAGGACTGCCTCCCAAAGGACTCTGTCAACCAGGCTCCTAAACAGGCCAAAGTCTGACCTCTGGAAGCCACACGGTAGCATTTCTGCTGCTACATTTTGAGTTCTGCAGTAATACATGGATATCATTCCTAGCAAAACAGAATGTGTGAATAAGATCCTTAGACAAGGGTCTCGTAAAAATCACGCTAGCAATGTTATTTTTACCAGTTGCTTCCAAAACACGCTATTAGCTAATTAGGTCATGGAAGCTTTAGTGCATCATAGAAAATATCTGGGAACTACACACAAATATGTCTTAAGATGCCTTAGAGACAAACACAGGTGCTTCCAACAACAGTCACACAATAGTTCTACCTTTTAATTTTAAAACGTTATTTAATTATCTCAATCTATTTTCCATAAGCAGTAGAGCAGCTCATGTAATTCATGAAGTTCTTAGAAGATACCCCAGATGCTTGTTGTTTCGGAAGTGGGAATAAATCAGTAATGGAGATCTGTAGATGTGATTCTATCTTAATTTGAGAATAAAATTTGAAGATTGGGAAGCTGGAAGGGATTGTGGGCTAAACAGAACAGAGAAAGGGTTTGTAAATCTTGGAATATGGAGAACTGACAGCAGGAGAAAACTTGTGAAAAATACAAATCTCTATCATTCAACAAAAACTCAACCCAACCAAACAAAAAAATACTCATCAAGGAATTTTATATGTAGACCTTTCTAAGGGGATGTTGCAAGGGCAACATTATGTAATGAAGCTTTCAAATTAATTGATGACAGATTGCAGAGGGAAACTATCCTGGGAAGATAAAAAGATGGAAAACTTAGCAAGACAAATGTGGCAATGCCAGTAAGTTTTTGAGTGGGAACAACCTACTGTGGAAGCTCATCGAGCCCCTTAAATAGAGAGTTGCAAGGTCACTTGAATAAATATTAATTTGATGTTGCCTGTAAATGTAAAGAAATTATAATACATCTGTCTTTCAAACCTACCTTTTGATAATGTTACCAAAAAGTTACCTAGAGATTTGAACACAAGTTTCTCTGCGTTATTGTAGGACAGGTGAGAAAGCCACATGTTTTTTAATTAACAGTCCAGTAGAGGGCACTAATTTTGAGTTAATAATTTAGAAAACGAAGGCACGTCCTTCACGAAATTCATGCCTGACTGTTTAAAAGACATTTTTTGCCTAAGCTGACTATTCTGACCAACTTCCACAGGCCAACAACACAAGTCTAGCGTCCCCTGAGCAGCCCCACTACCCTACTTTTAAGCTGACTTTTTAGCATAGTGATAAAGAACAAACAGCCTCCAAACAAAGCCAGTCTTCTAAGTCTTAAGTAATTTGGCTGTATAATTTGAGTACAAGGGGGGGTTGGGGGGGAAGCCTGAGGTACTTGACTGTGGAATGCTTGCTCCCCTGGAAGATATTTATCTTCTGATCCCTTTGTAAATATAAATGGTTAGAATTAAATAAAGCTGTCAACATCTGAGAGTATACAGCAGAACAGTAAACAGCTGAAACATGCTTTGTGTACCAGTGTACACATTCATCTTGTAGAGATGCCGCTGGTCTTTTTAGTCTCCTATTGATGTTGTAAATATAAGGAGAAGCGGGCGAAGGTGGATGATGCAGTTATTTACCATCGAATCTGAAATGTTGAGCAGATAAAAATAAAAAGCATGTGAAGGTATGCTACTACTAGGGAAGTTCTGTGATGGGAGTGCATTGGAAGGTAAATTGGGGAAACAATTTGTTTCTGTTCTTGCAGACAGACATAATATAGTTGAACACTTTCAGAAATACAAAAATCTTTAATCCCTCCTTCCTATGCCTGAGAAGGACTGAATAGCTGCTAATAGCATGACTTCAGGTGCTTTTGATAGCACAGAGCAACTAGGGTAACGTTAAGGGACAGCATAAACTGTTTCAAAAGACATAAGCTTTTTGGAACAGGTCATTCATGTGACTATGAGATTTTTCTTAGACATCACTGAAATACAGAGATGCCAGTAAGATTATAATATGAAATGAGACTCTTTTTTCCGAGGGTTATTTGCTGTAGTGATACTTAATGCAGAACCAAACAAAAATAATCAGATGGTCAGCTATGCAGAAGCTTACCTGAATTGGACTGTACATCTTCTGTTCATCACATTTTGCTGGATTGGTTGTGTGCTCAGTACAGCAGTTATACAGCAGCACAGCACGATGAATGTTGTCTTGGCGAGTCCAAGGCACCAAGACTTCAGGGTATATGCATGCCACAGAGCAGCCTGTGTCATTGCACATTGATCATTTTGAGCAAGGACCTTACTTCTACTTTTTGTGATTCCTTTCCATCATTCACATGTGGCTGCCCTTCCAGAAAAGGAGAGCTATTGCGTGTCCAGGATGTGTTGTGATGAGGAGCTGAGGAATGGCTGGCACACATGCTGGGGCTGGGGAGCACTCTGCAGCATAGGTGTCTATCCCCGCTGGCTATACACTATGTTCTGAAGTTAGTATGAGAACTTTTTTAATTATTATGAAATTATATTGCTCTTTCATCTGTGTTAAACTACCTCTGGAAGGAAACAAAAACTTATCAATACTTATTCTAAACATAAAGTTGGATCAGAAGACTATTAAAACTAAAGACACTGCCAGTTCTTTAGGTGTGTGTGTATGTAAAACTATGTGGGGAAAAAGCAGCAGTAGTTGAAACTCTGTACACAAACAAAAGGACTAATGGGGGATTTGTGTGCTTCCAGAAGAAAAACAAGAGCTGGAGTGTGATACTTAAATACACTTTTTAAAGTGCTCATTTGAGCCTGCAAGTAAAATGGGAACAGATGTACCAATTAGATCAAGGCTATTTATCTATAAACAGCTATTTCCAGATGATAGGAAGCATTTGGTGGGTAACAAGGATGGGTAAAATGGGTGTCACTGCCTACCCTTTACCATAAATTCTTTCAAGAGTCTCTCTTGGAGAGAGCGCTAATAGGAACCCTAGGACAGGAACGATGGGGCTGGGAGCTGTGGAAGCTGCAGGAGAAGGAGACCCCTGAGAAGGGCCGTCAGAGTGACAGGAGCTGTTGACACCCGTGTCAGCTGGTCTGTAAGTCCTCACCACTGCATGTCCCTCATGAGCAGCTTTTCTGCACACTCGGGAGGGAGGCAGGAAGGAAATCCTGATGGCTCTGTGGAAGGAGAGTCATCCCAGTGCGCTCTAACAGGGAACAGAGAGGGTCCCCCAGACTTGCAGGCATTGGCAGTGAGCAGGGCTTGGCATTGGCACCCTCATGATCCTTGGTATCCAATGATGGGCCTGGATGGGCTGCTTGAGTATGAGCATCTGGGCACTGATTTCCAGCTAGGGCAGGTGGGACTTGCCCCTAGTGCTCAGGAGTATGTGGGTACGGGCATCAGGGTCGATGAGTGGAGTCAGATTTGTTTTAAAACAAGAAATCCCCTTCCTCTTAATTTATTAAGTGTTTCAGTGGGATTTGCTGCATTATTACAAGTGTTGTAACATTGTCCTACACTCTCAAATTCAAGGAAATGAAATGCATTGAGTGAACTCCAGCCTCTCACCCACCAAAGACGTAAAACTAAGTCCCCCTTTCCCCTTTAAAAAACCAAAAACAAACAAACAAAAACCAAAAAACCACAACACCAAAAAAAAACCCTGCATGGTATTTTCAAACTACATCCAGTGAGGACACCCAAAATATTTAACAGTTAGAAGTGTATTGACTATCATAAATGAGCTATCAAAATGAGATATTGAAAACTAATTGCCCAATTTAATGTTTGGAATAGCTATATGATTTTGCAACTATTACTGACTCTTATAGTCTGCAGCTTGGGAAAAAAAAAAAGAATATTCACCTTGCATTTTATTCTGAGAAGGCAAGCACCCCTCTGTGCTTCACTTCTTTTTGGATACACTGTTTGAAATTCTGCCATCAATAGAGTCAATTAAAAATTATCGCTGGCCTCAAGAATTTGCCTGAGATGTTTTTCTTCTGTTTGTTGGCCAGTCACAGATATGTTCATAATTATCCAGGTAGGTGTAAGAATAAACTCTGCACAATTGAAGTAACTGATGGATTCCCCCACCCCCCGCTTTCTCTTTATTTTGACATATGGTATTACTTTCTGTGTTGGCACTCAGGCTCCTTGCTCAAATGGAAATGAAGGCTTAAGCAGTGACCATCATTTTCAGAAAGATAAGTGAAAAGCGTTTTGATTTTCAGCTCTTCATCTACCGAGCATATGTTACAATTTGCTTATAAGAAATATTTGGAAAAGAAAGCAAACATTTCTGGCTTTTTTCCTCCCCTCCCACATACTGTAGTGAAACTTTTTAGGAAGTTTAAAGAAGAAAAAAACTTCAGCAACTTTTGTTCCTGTCTCTTCTAGACTTCATTACTCTGGATGGGATTAAAAATAATTAATAGAAAAATATCCCAAATGTCAAGAGATGTCAGTCTTTCACAAGCAAACGCATTTACAAGTAGCTGTACTTTCTTGTGGGGGTCTTACAAACCTGGGTAACTGAACGAATTCAGGCATGGGTTACTTAAGCATTTGCAGTTTATTTGGGGTGTTCAGTGCATGACCAAGTTTTTGAGCATCTTGAATGCTTACAAAGCAGGAAATATGGTACTTAATGTTAGGATCAGTCTTTGGTTTGCTTTGTAGTAGTAAGCATTCCCGGAAACAATTTCACTGTGTAATAAACATGACATTAAGTGCTCATTTACCAACGTGGGGTGGGCTTTGTGATGTAAGATTTGATGTTATTACAAGGTACTAGTATTTTTAGCCACCTAACCAAACAGGAAGGTGATTAAAAGAGCTCCTCTCTAAAGCCTCTGCTGCAAGGGTCTGCCTCAAGACACTTTAGTAATGTAATATGATTACAGGTACCTAAGATGACTTGCTCCTGTTTGCTTTTTTATCAGTTACTTAAATGTGATCTCATTAAAGCCACATAAGCTATACTAAAAAGTCACAGATTTACATCTTGGATACAGATTTTGTTAAAACTTCGAGAGTTCTCAAGTAAGGAAGGGGACGTTTTACAGATGAACTGTAAACTTACAGCCTTTTTCTTTGACCTCTTCTGACTGATTTGAAGTTATTGTTTCTCTGTCTCTCAGGTTAAGAGATTCCATATTGAAGTTGCTCATAACTGATAATTATGGTTCCAAAACGACCATGTGGAATTTGTTATTCTCTAAGTGGAAACTGGTGAAACTTTTGTAGGTTGACATTTTGAAGATAGAACATGATCTCTGTTAGTGCTAAAAAGATAATCCAACATTTCATAATGATTCTTTAGTTTTTAAATTCTATTAATTTGATATCTCAGCTCTCAGTATTTTCAAACATCTGTTGAAGGATTTTGTCATTGGGCATTGTTGCTGTTGCCTTTTTTGCTTTTATGTTGTGTTTTAAGCATAATTTATCTTACACAATTTTTACTATAAGATCAGTCAAATTAATTTTTCTTTTGTGTCACATAAAATGTATCAAATTCAGTTTTTTAGTAACTGACTTTTGTTATCCAAGTTCTGTGGCCTTGCTGAAATGATACTTAGGTTCAGATCTTCCTCATGCTGTGGCAGAGGTCATCTGCTCAACAGTGATGTTTTTCAGTGAGAAGAAAAATTCACAGCAAAGTAGATATGGAAAGGGCTATGCAGAGAAACACTAACCTCCAGTTTCTTGTGGTAATTATTCCTGCTAACAAAAAGTTTACATGCTTTCTGGTTGGTCTTGGCATTATTACGAGGGGCCTTTAAGTCCTGACTTAAACGTGAGTTGAAAGCACTTGGCACAAGGGCTGTTTTGGAAGCCTTCCACCAAGCTGTCAGAAAACCTTCATTAAATGTTTGTGAAGCTGGGTCCTCTTCATCATTGTTTTGAAATATGCCATGCTGATTGTAGGTGTGGCTTTCACCAAGTTTTCTGATGTGCTATGAATATAATTATTAGACGCTTTTCACAATACAGAATTTTGCAGTATACGAAAACTAGTAAATCTAAGGGAGACCAGCACAGGTGTGACAGGAAGATTTGCTTTCCGTAATCCCCTCCCAAATAGCATGGTCATACCTGATAGAAATAAGGATGGGGTGGAGAGAGACTTCTTTTTTTCCATTATCCAGATACATGTATCTGAGAGATGAAGTAACACTCTTGAGGTTTGAATCAGGGGCCATAGTTTAGGCTTTGACTTTAGACTGTGTTGCATGTGTTTCAGCTGTTGAGAAGATATTTGTGGAGGGGGTGTGTCCAGTCAGCCCTCAGCATTGTGGGGGTTGTGTACCTGGTGCTGTTAAGTGTGGAAGTAAGGGGGAGGATTGTTTCACAGGCAGTTCTTCATAGATCATTGTTTTGTTGCTTTCTAAACCTTGTACTAAAATTACTAAATCAAATATTTCTTTATTATTAGTTTTTTAGATTAATTGCCAAATGTCTTTGTGTAATCTGTCTCTATTTATCTGGTGATCTGTGCACTGTTATCAATCCTATTTAGAGAATCAAGTGTAGGTTTGCCCGGCGTAATGGTATTCTTAATGGAATATCTAAACCCTTCCTACCACAATCGCGTGTTACAGAAATGTTTGCTCATATTGTGTTTGCCACCTGCGTGGCTATGGCCTGCTTTCACTGTGGGAGACACACAGAGAATGCAAATAGGCAGCCTGGTATAGGTTGTGTTAGCCTCGGGTCTGTGCTGCTGGGTGTTCCTATAATATACCAAAACTATTGAAGTCCCGAGAAAGGAATCGAGACTTCATCTTCAGAAAGTGCTCCCAAATACGCTGCAGTGGTCTGAGAAATGAAACAAACACGGGTAGATTTCCGGATGAGAAAAGAACAGAGTTGATGATAATACACAAAGCCCTCAACCTCCTCCTCAAAAAGTGCCTCTCCCCTCACCCCCCCGCTGCCTCCAACTAATCAACCAGAAATGCCTCTGACATCGGCCTTCAGAAAATAACCAAGATAATTGTAGTTGCCTAAACTCATAATTGCAAGAGAGCTCCACAGGTTTTTGTGTATGCATTTATGTGCTTCCAGGTGGAATATAGAAATGGGCAGGAGAACATCTGATTTTTCCTCTCAGACCCAGGCTGATGACAGCGTTTAAAATGTGGCCATCACAGAATCATACCCTGATTTCTTACACGGTTTTGTTGTGGACTGGTGGTAGGGACCTAACCTAATTGGCATAGCACAGGAGTTAAAGGACTTTGGTTGAAAGGGGATACCTGGCTTCGAACTGAGAGGGTTTAAATGTGCATCTCTTAGGAGAGTACCAATAACCATCAGTCCATAGGTTACTGAAGGGATTTTCCTCTATTCCTCTACTACTGAGCAGAAAAAGAAGGAAAGATTAATATGGCCAGATGGAAAGAATAGAAAAGCAAATACAATTATGACTTTCTAGCTGGGCTGCATGCAAGACTAAGTCAGTAGCTCTAGTCCCTTTTCTGTGAATTTTTTTGCATGTTAACATTAAGCAAACATTGGAATAAAATAGACGTTGTTATGTATTAAAACAAAAAAGGGTAGATTTTTAATGTACTTGCCTCTGGTTGATCTCTAGAGGAAGACTTTTTTTCATCCATATATTAGCTCATTCTGATGAGATGTCAGTCACATTTTTTTCTGTTGTGTAGAGGAGACTTGATTTTACATATGGTTTGTGTGTTCTCAGAGTGAACAACTATTTGTTTTCCTTCAGGGTGTTTTCAAATAGAATCTCTTATTCTAACTTGTAAAAATATATTATGTATATGAGACAGTGTTTACCATGGAAATCTAGCAAAGATGCTTTTTTCTTTTTTTATAATTTTGGAAATCCATATGTCTTGGCCCTGAGATTATCCTTATCATTTACCTTGATACTTTTTTTTACTTTTTTTTTTTTAAATTATTTGCCTACTCCGAAAGATGGGCAAAAACCTACGAAAAAGATTTTTTTTTTTCTTGGTTGTGAAAAATGCTCAACAGATGCTATTAAATACAGAGGGTGAAGAGAATAGAGCATGAGACTGGGAAAGAGGAGATTTGATTTCACCTAAGCTTTTGGAATCTCATATATAATTTTCATGTTTTCTTTTTATTCAAGGGCCATCCAGTTTATCTCAGTGGCACCTTTTGAAGCCTGTGATCCATTTTTACTACCTGTCACAGGTCCCAATTTTTAACTTCTGAGATGTGATGGGCTTAGAAATTTCCAATAACCAAATTAGTAAATTGAAAATATCAGTTTAGGGCAGATTGATTGGAGGCATAGCCTTCAGCAGTGAAATTTCTCTGGCTGCTGCAAGATTATCTATTACAAAATTTGCTGACAAAAAGACAAAAGGAAGAGAAACTGTCAATACAAATTGGGTGGAATTCCCCCTCCCACCCCCACTTATCAGACATTATTTATAGAGTCCCCTCATACTCATAACTTAATACAAAAAAGAGTTAGTGTAGTATGTGGCGTGACAGGTGACTCTGTGATGGAGGTGCCTGCCTTGCTGCTGCTGTTCCATTTGTAAGCCAAAAGTAGCAAAATGATGTAGTTTAGTACCTGAGAGAGTGCAAACAGCTAGAAACTTGGTCCAAAAGTGTGTCTTTCAGCTTGCTGTGGAAGAAAATGATTCATCAGGGTTCATGCTAAGTCAAACAACTTCCAAAGGTGTTACCTTCAGTACAGGAGCCCTTATTTTGTTAAGGAGGTGGTACTGTATAATTAGGAACAGCTGTTTAGTACTGAGGGGAAAAGAAAAAAAAGCTGGTGTTGTGAAAAATGAAGCTCTAAAGAATGTAAGATTTGGTTGGTTAAAGTAAAACAAACAAACAGAATTTCCTAAAAATACAAATATTACTTTTCTCAGCCTTCCTGAGGTGCAGGTGTGTAATCCATTTCTGCTGCACCTTCCACAGAGGTTTCCGTGCTATGGGAACAGAGGTGTTGTCTTTGTTTTATTGGTAGCATCCCTGTTAGCTTCAGGTCACTCTGGAGTAGTGTGCTGCGGGACAGGCACTTGCTGAGGTATTGCACTACAGCGGGTGGTGAAGAACCCAGGGCACTATTGGGTTCTGTCACACTTTCATGTCCCAGAGTGAAAACCTATTTATGTCAAACTCTTGCTTCAAAATCAGTTTTAATGAGATGAAATTTAAAGACAAAAGTATTAATTTGTAAAAAGTATTTCCCAATAATTACAAAATACACATTGTGGGGGGGTGTGGGGGGTGTGACTAATCTGGATCTGAGATTAAACTTGAAGTTTGTTCTCTCCCTCTGTATGCATATGACTTGGTGTGATCATTTTTCATCCTCACCTTTTAGGAGTTGTACTTTCCAGCATTTCTTCAGAGGGTCCTTTTTCTTTGTGAAACACGAAAACTATTCTAATAAATCTACAAATATCATTCTTTAAATCCTTCCCCAAGCATCTGCCCCATCATCTTTTGTTCTCCCGTAATCCTGATTTGGGTCAGTGAAGCTCAGGAACTACTCTTGCTTGAACATCTTGTAATGCCCAGGTTCTTGGTTATAGAAGAGCTGCAGCTCTCAAAATGAAGTTTCTAGAGCGTAGCTGTGCTGCTGCCAGTGGAAGCTTTCTTCCTAAAGAGTTGGCTGGACTTTCCTCGCAGTACCAGTAAGGGGGGATTTTCACAGGTCAGCTGGGCTGGAGGATGCTAGTAGTTAGATCATCAAAAGCCCTCCAGTACAATCCCTCTAGCATAGGGTCATTGCCCTCTTGTGGCTAAAGCAGATTGACACGCTTGCCCTAGTGAGGTGCAGCTCTGAACTTGTAGTAGTCCTTAACCGTTCTATATGAATACAGTTTTATATGATGCCAGTTATTTTTGAGAGATATGAACAATTACATTTTTTAACCAAATAAGTCTGACAAGAGCATGTATCTTTATGTAATAACACACTTAGGAGTATTGATGAAAAGAAAAAAAAAGCCCCAGGTACGAAGGTACCTTTTGGAGTGTAGCTGTATTACTGCTTTTAATAAACTAACTTGTACCATGGTAATTGTTTGTTGTAGATGATGGATGCAAACAATTTTGTTGCTGCTGTGTTAGAAGCACATGTTCCTTTTAAACTTGTAATTAGTCAGAGTTAAGTCTCTAAAAATGGCTATGGAAAAATAAAAAGAAAGGACTTGGGTAAAAAATAGGTAAGGTAAGACAGTCTAATCCTGAAACTCACTGCTTACCTGCTACCTGAGTCTGCAGGCTCCTAAACTCTTGGAGCAGCCGTCTTCCTTTTAAAGCCTCTCCAGGCATCAGGTCTGTGTGAGTTATAATCCCCCCGAAAAGATGTGTTTCCATCTAAGCCTCTTAAGGATCGCTGGGTCCGGAAGGGTTTCTCGGAGCGCACCCACGGCACGCTGGCGAGATCAAACCCAGTCCAGACGTGCGGTGGCAGCTTTTGCTTTCCACTAAAAGGAGCCAGGTTGAGTAGTGGTTTTCCTTTTGTATAATACTCCTGTGGCGAGAGTGCTCATCCAGGCACTGGAGTGGGTACGTAACACTTCCCTCTGCCTGGAGGGCCTAACCGCCAGCTTAGAAGCTTTTCTGGGGATTTCCTTTTACACTTGCAATTGAAGCGGTGCTTAGCTCAACCCTTCCGCTAGACAGAGCTCAGAGGTGCTTATTCAGGACTCGGGATTACTTTCTAGGAGGCAGAGTCAGCTACTGAGAATGCTGTAAGAGCTTGGTCATAGGAGATCAAACTGAATTGCTCTGCAGTAACTGAATGGTAAGATGTGTTCAGATAGGTTGCCAGTGGAGTGTTTGGTATGACTGATTATTTCTCATGGCATGATTGACACACTTGGGAAAAATAAGAGATCTTTCTGGACACACCAGTTCTGTATCTCGATTAGATCCACTTCTTTACATGAGTTATAAATGGAAGTCAAATATTTTGTAACAGATTATGTTCATTTTGCAGTTAACTGGATTGGAGGAAGGTTGTTTTTCTGTTTTCAGGAACTTGTGAGCTCATTCAAAAACAAAGCTGCTGGTAATGTAGCGGTAGTTTTATTTCAGAATAACAGATTCGAAGTATATTACTTAAGTGGTGAACCATATATCCATGTCAAGCTTTTTAGATTATACTCAAGCAAGCCTAATGTGAGTAAGAAAGCACCAGGAGGGGAGTGAATTAGTAAACCCTTCCACCTGAACTTTCATGAAAGAGCCTAAATAAACTGGGGGGCACAGTCAGTTCTACAGCATTGCTGGCTCTAGAACCTCACAAACAGAAGCTGATTTATTGACTACCTCTTAGGTATAAATGATACGTTGAGGTGCTTTTTACATAACTGAGACATTTTTGTACATGTGCAAGTAAGTAATTAATGAAAACCATCCATATTGCAACTGTTGGGAGAAGACGGGGAAACTAGCCTAGCTGTAACTGACCCAGTCTAAACAACGCTGAACTGCATCTCTGTACCCCAGTATTTAACAACTTCCTTACTCTCTCTAATAAATGAACTCTCTAAACTAGCTAATGGCAGCAGTTCTGAGTGCCGAGTTGTATTTTTGGTAGAAATAAGTTCTGTGGGTACTTGTTTATATGTTTGTGAAATGCTGCAAAGAATGCTATCAAAATGCTAATATAGTTCCTCTCTGGTACTAGAAGAAATATATTTGAAAACATAAACCCAGAAAGGTTAGAGATATGAAACAAATATTCCTGCTTGCTAGTCAGTATGTTTTAGCAGAGATGTGGGCATGAAGATAGGGAAAATGATTAAGCTTATGGAAGGTGAAAGTGAGACTTCTTTTTTTCTTCCCAAATATATAAACAAATGACTGTTAGTGGCTATATCGTAATAAAAGAGGGGGTGTTTTGCAAGTAATGTTTTGTGCATTTTGAAAATGGTTGAACTGGTGTTTTTCTGCAAACAGAAGGCTGAAATAGGTGGGAGCTGTTTCCCTGGCTGAGGCATCTTTGGCACAGAACCAGAATGTTCAGGCTGTTAGAGTACTTGGCTCGGGGCAGGTACAGCCATGCTGCCGTGGTGGAGGCTGTGCTGGCGGACCACAGACGTGCCTGCAGAGGACAGAGGGAGAAGAGAATATCTGCTCCCTTGACCGTACTCCCCTCTCTGCCCACATACACACTGCAGAGATACAGCACATGGAGAAAACCTTTAGCAGCTTGATACCATACAATCCATATTCAGTGCATGCGTTTGTGGAATCAACTAGATTTGAAAGTGTCTCACTGAGTGCCTCTGTCTCCAGTGGGAGAGGTGGGGACTGGGGTGCACATATTTGCTTGCTGTCTTTGCTCTCTGTCTCAGCTTTTGTGTTACCAGAGATGTACATAGCTCAGGGATCCTGACATATGTGAATGATGACAGTGATACCTGCTTTCTCCAAAATATTTCTGCCTCTGATACATTATGCCTATCTAGAAACACACCCACGTGTATATGTACATACAGCAACTCCTGTACATGCCAGTTACTTTTCTAAGTTATCTGCAAAACCAGTGTGTGACTCGAGGCTCAGTTGTGTTTTGGATTGGGGGTCATGAGCCTTGGGGTAAAAATACATCTTAATGGATATGATGGGGAACACACAGGTTTGAGCCAGCTTGTGACCAGCCACGCTATCTAAAGATTAATGTGATCTTGGTGTGGTTCTGGCCAGTGCCATCCGTTGCTCTCCCAAATAACACCTTAGGTCATTTGGTGGGTGTTGGGGCTCAAGTGCTGCTCCCAGTGAGTAGAGTGTAAAGGGTGTCTCTCCTGAGGGAAGGGGCGAAGTCTTTAGGCTTCTGAATGTGAGTCAGGTTGGGACAAGTTGGACTTAGGGTGAAGCAGCTTTGTTGTGTTTACCAGTGTAGATGTAATGGGGGTGATGGGAAGAGCCAAATGAAGAAGAATAGAAACATCTGGAGAGGGGTTTGGCAGGTGTGAGGTGAAGCATAAATGAACAAACCCTAAAGAGTAGCTGGACTAGAAACCTGGCTTGATACTTCCAGTAAGATATTTCAAGAATCATAGACAACCCATTTTATGATAATACTCTGCCTTAACACGACTATCCAGATGGCTTGGCTTTACTTCTGAAAACAGCAGAGATTTTTACCTCTGCAAGAAAAAAGGCAAAACATACACGTATACATATGTAATGTAGAACAGAAATAATAAAGCAAGTCTTAAATGAAGATCTCAAAGATCCATAACTCTTTAACAAGATTTTCAGGTCAATATTGCCTAGATCTTGCTCAAATGAAACAACACAGCAAAACAAATACTGCTTATCCTATTTTTCCCAGTTAGAAATTCCAGAAAAATGAGACAGTATTAAAAATAGATTTATGAATGCTTCTCAGTGTCTTCACTACAATGCATGCACACGTGTATATTACATATTTTCATGGAAGAACACTTTTCATGGGAAGCAGAACACCATCAAATCTCAACAGTTTTTCCAGTCCATTTTGTATTCCCTGCTGTTTGGCACCCACTTGTATATTAGCTTGCCAAAAGAGTAGCTTGACAATTAGGTATGTTAGCACAATTATGCATTTTATAAGCTATGCAAAATAAAGCCCTCAGTGGTATGATGAATAATCTCTTCTCTCAGAGCTTTTTTTAAACAATATCCCTATTG
Organism: Eurypyga helias; assembly: GCF_000690775.1. Lineage (NCBI taxonomy): Eukaryota > Metazoa > Chordata > Aves > Eurypygiformes > Eurypygidae > Eurypyga > Eurypyga helias. The sequence continues at coordinate 148,974 of NW_010262099.1, read as the reverse complement.
TATCTCCATCGGTATGATACTGCAGTACACAAGCATTATCAGAGGGGAACAGTAGCTCACGCTTCAGACAGTAAACTGTCCGTTCTGTCCTAAAGAGATTGTTACAGTCATTCATCACTGCAGTATCCGAGGACTTTCCAAGTGTGTCTAACATCTGTCACTGTTTGCTTTCTTATTCTTTTCCCAAAGAGAAAGTGTGTGCAGCAAAGTTATCTTGGTTTAGACTTTGGAATTGGTCTGTGTCTCCTTCCTTACGTTTGTTAAAGAAAACACAACCAAACAGGAGTCTTTGTGGAGAATGGTGTTATTTGCTGAGGGAGTTCATCCCATGGATTTGGCCCTAGTCTTCCCAGAATGATGTCTCTGCGAAAGGATGACCCTTGGCTTTATTGTAGAGAAGATCACAGTACTAGAACATGTTAACTGCCTATCACGGTTTTCATTCTGCTGCCTTAGGTAATTCTGTGCTGGGGTTTGTGTCCATTTCATACTCTGGTGGCAGAAACAAGTGTTGAATGTCATTTCAGCTTCCCTCTGTAGCCAGCATAAGTCAGAAGGAACTAGGTCAGCCCAGTTGGTGGTGGTGGTGGTGTGTGTGTGTTTGGTTGTGTGGTGTGTGTTGGTTTGTTTTTGTTTCATCTCTTTTTTTTTTTATTTCCTGAGCAGATGATGCTTTAATGTTTGGTTCTAATTAGGACCTAACTGGTGTGCGTTTCAGGTTGCTGCCACCATTGTGGGTGCTGGAGATGCTGAGTGACTGCAGACTGAACTATGATACCAAGTACTTTCTCTACTTTCTCTTTGCTTTTACTTCATTCCCCTCATTGATTTGTTTTTCTTTGTTTTCCTACCTATGGTCATTTTCATCACTGCCCTCAAATCCTCATTGTTTTTGTGGTTCCTACCTGGTCTTCACCTTATCTTGCTGCTTTCATAAAAAGAGGATATTAGTAAGGCATTACGGTGCAAGTGTTCTCCTGGGCTACTTCAGTGCTAGAGATACTATTTTGCTGTGTTTAGGCTCTGGGAGATGTTTTCTTTAGTACCTGCTCTTTCCACAGGTTCAGAGCTCCCTGAATGGCTCATCGGCCATCGTGGAGGATCACCCTGTTAACCTTGGTGCTGAGCCACATAAGGCTGTTCCTGTGTCTTGATTTCAAAGATCTCCAAAGAAAAACATACACTCCTCCCCCTCCTCCCCCCACCCCCTCCCCACCCCGCTATTCCTTGTTTCTATTTGTGACCTGCATGCCGGCTGCCCAGTGAAACCGTGGGCTCTTCATCCTCAGAGGCCATCAAGTCAAGATGTGACTGGGCACAGCCCTGAGCAACCTGCTTTGACTGGGCCTGCCTTGGTTTCGGTCAGTGTCCCCGTGGGTCCCCCTCGGACTGAACGGATGATGTGATAAAGTGACCAGTTCAGAACTGTAATGTGCTGGACTTCCCCTCTCTTTGAGGGCTGCTGTTGTATCATACACCACCTCCTTCCTGCCCGCACTAGTAATGCTTATTTTATAAAAGACGTATCGTTCTGAAAAAGGATTTTCTTGGTGTTTTATTCACTGCTCTTATTTTGTGTTTCATATATTCATGGAATGAGTAATCTATAGCAATTGAGGTTGTTATATTTTATTTACCGCATCAGAGTCATCTGTCATGCATTTTGCACATCTATTTAACATATTTCCCTACTGTTGTTTTCCTGTTTATTCTGAATTCTAATAGGGAGCAAATTTAGTCAAGAAACCTGAAATTGGCTGGGTGAAGTCTTTATGCCTGTTTAGCATGTCCTCACATGCAGTCTTGCTTGGACTGTTACACTGCCTTATGTTTTGCATGCTTATTAATAATTAATTCAAAATTATTTCAGTGTTTTACCTTTTGCTTCAAAACCATGCTTTACACAACTGTCTTAAAGAAACAGAAACTTGCTAATGGAAATGAAGTAAGAATTAGCTTGGTACTTAAACTCTTGGTCTTGAAGTAGACAGGTAAAATACATTCATTTAGGAAATTTAGAAATTAACAGAGGGAAAGGTGATATGACTCTATGTTTATATACTTAATTCGCATTATGTGTCTGAGTAGACAGCTAGGCTGTCTATACCCAAGCAGGTATCTTCCCCTGCATCCCTCAGGTGATTGACATCTTGGTGATTATCGGCCTATCCAGGAAAGTCTGCACACAGATCTTCTGCACTGTGGCTCAGCACAAAATAGCACATTGCAAACTGTTGAGAATCTAAAAATCACGTGCTTTGTTTCCCTTCTCCACTGAAACCTGGCTCAGGACTGCAAACCCGCTGCCGAGGCATCTTTGCTATTGCTGCCACTCGGGTTTCTCGCTGGTATCTGTTTATGTGCAACACCTGTAAATAGGTTTCCAATGTGTTTAATGTGTTCACTTTGCTTTTGCTACTCTGAAGTTTTCCAGACATTGCTGTGCTTGGTAACACGGTTATTTCTAGGATGATCCTTGCTAAGTGTTATTGTCTGCTAGTCTCACTTTGTTTCCCCTCTCTTGCCTATTAGTCTTTATCAGTCCTGTTGTCCCTGAAATCATGGAGAATATTTCAAATACTATGACTTCTTTTGGGAGAGTTGGATTTGACTGGATTTGTTAAAAATTTTTTAATGTTTGAAAGGCTTTGCTGGACACATCTGTAGTCTTACAGGTAATATCCAGCCTTGCATAGGAGTAAAACAAACACAGCATAAAATGTGTGCCTTTAAAAACTGTGTAACGTTTGGGGAAACAAAACAAACAGCAGGTAATAATGTCAGTGGGGTGAAGTGTTTCAGAATGGTACCACAATGATGAATTCCTCAAATGCAACAGCAGCTGGCTGAAAGCATATTTATTTACAGCATTTGGGAATCTTCACTTCCCCTTTTCTCATCCCCGCAGTATTACTTCATTTAGATCAGGTGGCTGTGCATCTGCCGCCTGTGTTATCGGGAACAAATCACGATGTTTTAAGTGGGAGCAGTGCTAGGAAAGAGCAGTTTGACAGGGGTATGGTGGTAGTGGAAGAAACAGCAGGGGTGAAAGAGCTGGGGTCCTTCCCTCTCCGTCTGCTCCTCACAAACCAACAGCACAAGACGTGCTGTGATTTCTTCTCCAATCGATACCTACAGTCAAATGTAAAATGGGAAAGAAATGTTCTCTTTTCAGTAAAGCTGGCTGCTTCCAAAAGCAGTCGGTGTAGAAATACGATTGTGGGACAGTCAACACTTGTACTTTTGACCCCGTGTTTTATCTAGTGAGAAAGCAGAGGGCAGAAAGGGGACAAGTTGTTTTTGGCAATCTTTTTAACTCCTTTGATAAGAATTCACCAAAACTCAAACCAACAGAAATAACATGAGTGATACGATATTTTTTCAAACCAATAACAGTGCCTGTAACTTCAAAAACTTTCCTCAGTTGTCTAACTTTACTTTTCTAAGGTAGATTAAGAGAAAAATTTTCTGCCAGCACTAAATTTGCAGGACCACCTCTTTAAATTAGCGCTAAGGTGTTGTGAAAGCTTTTATTGTTGCAGTAAGTGGCATCTGATCAATTGACAAGTACATCCGCGTTAAATCTCCAGATCCTGGCCTTTGGCACATGAGTACTGATCATTGCACATTACCTTCCCACTCAAAACACTGGCTTGAGAAATTGTTATAGGCAACTTGTATTATAGGAGGCATCTGCTCTCAGATCAAATCATTCCTTAGCCTTTCTATTCATTTGGACTCTTCGGTGCTACCAGACACTCATATAACCTTGACAACAACAAAAAAATACACTTTTCCATCTGCAGCTAGAAATGATTACACACTAGTCAATTGTATTACAGTGACAAGACTGGACCACAGTGAAACAGAGTTTTATGATCTTATGCTCAGTTATTAAAGCGTATAATACTGAGGGGAATAAAAGAGAAATCCCTGAAATACCTGAAAGACTGCTGCTGGTACAAAGCATGTTCGCTTATAAAGATGCTAGAGATCTAATTTTTAATCACTTTCACACAACTGTCACAGTCCAAGCAGAGGACATGCTCTGCAGAGACCTGCAAAGTCGTAACCAGAAAATGTGAAAAAAAGGAATCCATCTACGAGATCCCCAAACAGAAAGATGCTGAGAGATTTTTCTTGTGTCCAACAAGCATTTCTACAGAATGCTGCGTTGCAAAGGGAACCCCGCCAGTAATATGGATCCATGTGAGGGTAGGGGAGCTATTTTGGCAATAATCTGGAGCAGCATGTCAATGCCTAGTTTCTCTTATGGCTGCCTTGCTTGAGAGTGGGATTTAGGCTGAATGAAAGTGATGCCCAAGCAACTGTCCCATGGATGTTTGTTTCTTTTGCTTGAGGTTTAGCAACTTCGACAAGAACATATTTTGATTTGGGGTAGTGAAGAGACACCTCACCCTGCCAGCTAAAAGCAGTCCCTGGGACTGAACAAAGAGAGAGTCTCGTGGGGGGGCGAGGGGTGGGAAGCATGCTGTAAAGATAGAGTCAAAAACTGAGAGATAAACAATGCTTTCAGATTGTCTTGAGTATTTTGAATGTTTAATTGAAAGCAGAAGGTTACCTTACTCCTCCTGCCTCTGTTTCTAGTGTGTCATGTTGCCAGGAATTGTTAATGCAAGCAGGCACTCTGTATTGCATTGCTGTAGGTGAAAGTGGCACGTGTAATTTGATGTGTGGGAGTGGGTTTTTGTTTTAATCAACTTGATCAATTAAAAACCAAAACACAAGCAAAAAATACCCACTGTTTTCCTAGCATATTCTTCTTCCTATTTCACATGTACCCCCAGAATTAACACGTGTGTCTATAAAAGACTGATGTAGAACTTTGCATGATCTCATCTGGTGATCACTTTTTTTGTCTTGAATTCCCAACGCTGCTAGATAGGCCGGGGTGTGGGTTATGGGACTGTTAATACTCTGTAGGTACTGCCAACTACCTTTGTCTGCCCAAGCTGTCCTTTAGTGGCCTCATAAAACGTGCCATGGAGTGTCTTTGGAGTATTAATATGCTTTTCCACTTGGGAACTTCATCTTTAGAATATAAAGTCTTTCAATACAGGTTTTTATAGTGGAAGTCTAAGACTAATTAGTTTAATAAATGGTAGAGCAAATTGGCTAAATTGAAAGGATTTGTTGCACTTTCTGATTTTGAAGCTATTTCTGTTGCATATATTATTTTAAAATAAAATTCATTGTAGTCAACGTCAGCTAATGTTCCAGCCTGGTGCCTTTACTTGTATGCTTCATCTCCTGAAACATACTCAAAACTTGTTTGGCCTTGTTTCATCCGATTTTCTTACCCAGATTTCTTAAGAACTGAAACCCAAGGTGGCTTTTTTTTCCACTAGCATAGGTGTTTTCTCTAGCTTTTATTTTGGACTATCAAAGTCATAACCCCAAAAAGGCAGCGGAGGGTGGGAGGGATACAAATTTGGAACTGCAAATTTGGAACTTCATTTATTGTAACTTTCATTGTAGAATACAAAATACGGAAGTTGCCCAGGTACCCAAAAGAACATGTTAAAGACAGATGCATCAGGGTGATACTCGCATAAAATTCTCCTAATCAGACACTGTATGGGTCACCTTAAGTGAGTTCATCTTCTTAGCAATTTTTTTATGTTGATAGTAGACAAATGGGGATCGTGAAAACTGTGTTTTACTTTGCTTCCGTAAAGGCCATACTGTTACAAAATGAATTAACTTGAAATGCTCTTTGCTTAATTAAGTGAGAATGCTTAATTTGTTCTCACTTCACCATTCAGACTTTGGGAAGTAAAGGGAAGTGAAGGGAGGATAGATTAAAGAGAAAGAAAAAGACTTGAAAACTTAATCTTCAGTCCCTAACACTCTCTGAATTTCTTTGTTATTCTTATTTGTAAAGGAATTTACCTTGGCTTTCTAATGCTTCTATTCCTTCTCCTTTACTCTGCTCTTGGTTATTCTCAGTTATTCTTTGGGTGTGAGATACATATAACGTAAAACTACATTATTCATATCATAAGGACACTTTTTGGATCCAGCTGAAGTGCAGTTGGTACTGTATTGTGAGGAGCTGCAAAGAAAAACTAATTTCTTGTTTAATTTCCATCCTTTATAAAAAATATAATTAAAATATAGGCCTAAAACTTGAAATGCAAAAATGTAGGTAAGTTTGGACTTTGCACTTGGGGAAATTTAGGACTGGATGTGGTTTCATATTATTCCTACACCACGGATTAGAGGAATAAATCTCTTTAAGCACGTGGCTTCAGTGTGATGGTTGTAAATAGATGATATAGGTTGGAGCAGATATTCTACTGACACAGACTGTTAGATTTCTGCTGAAATCAATAGGATTGTTGCCATCTGAATCAAGTGGAGGGCTTCCACAGCATCTTCAGAAACATAAGGGAGGTGCTGTGCAGGGAAACAAGACCCACTAGTGTTCTGGAGGGGAAAGAACTGTGAGGCATTGCTTGAATTGATCTAAGTAATAAAACGAGACTTAAAAAAAAAAAAAAGAGGAAAAATGGAAAAGGGTAGATCAAATAGTAAATAAAATCTTCCCAGATCTGAGATATATTAGGTTATGGAAAAGTCATGTAATGGAAGATGACTCTCGATGAGCGCTGTGTTGGATTGAGAGCGGTGAGTCACAGGTGTAGATCTCAAATTAGAAAGCTGTTATGTACCCTTGCTTGCTACAAACTAATTCTTGATTTCGTGATTTGTGTTAGGTACAGTAGCTTGGAGTATCACTATAAAAGCCTAGGAAGTTTTTCAGAATATAGGGACTCTGAGAGCTATGAGACTTTTTCTGGGGTGGGGATGGAGGAATTGCATCTTCAAAATTTATGTTTATGTAGTTGTTTCATTTGAAGAAACAGTGAATTTTCCTTTGACTTCTTATGCAAGCAAACAGTGATTCCTATACACGTGTAGATGAGCAATGCTTAAGTCCATATTTGAAAATTGCAGTCACATAAATAATCAGCGGTGGTTTGCATAACCTCACTGAATGTGTGTATGCTAGGGGTTTATTGTAATCAACAGAACAGGTTTCTGTTAATAGAGAACCTAAATTAAATACATTTAGTACCATGTTTCATTTGCTTATTCTGTATGTGAAATTCTCTAAGCATATACACAAAGGAATTTCTCATTCTTTTTAGTGCAATCACGCCATCTTAAAATAGAAAAAAGTCAGTCTAGTATGATCTCACTGATCCAACATGCCCTCTTAATTAAGCCTTCACTGAGTCAGACGTAATATCTTTGTCAAATAAGGTCAGACTTCCATGTATCAGTGTCAGAGTTACTAAAGGTAGTTCACTGGTGAGACAGGAGAAGGGGAGTGAAGCTTTTGAGGGCTGTGTGGTAG